>NC_072739.1:106711397-106862063 GCF_026930045.1 Uloborus diversus | reverse complement strand
CATAACATTAAAAAATAAAAAAATTAAATTTCTTTGCTTTTGTTTATTTGACCCAAGTATGGGACTTGGGACACCCCATTCCAAAGTATAAGATTCCCCTCCCTCTTATTTTTTTAATACTGAAAAAAGTTTACAGACACACACACACACACACATATATATATATATATATATATATATATATATAAGAAGTAACCCCTCTCCCCCGACAGTCGGGTCTAGCTGCGCCTCTGGTTTCACCAGCAGTAGCGGACACAAGGGGGGGGGCGTGATCCCTCCCCCCAAACTCGCAACAGTATTTGAATGTTTGCTCGAAAAATAAAAAACTTTATCGAAACTCGAAACTTTAAGAAGTGGATACAAGGGGGAAGGTCATCACCCCCCCCCCCTTCAGCAAAATCTGCGACAATACTTTGTACTCTGTTTCAAGGTTCATTGCAATTGAGTAGTGAAAATGACTGCTTGGAAAAAAAGAAAGAACAGGCCGACCGGAACCGTAATAAAAAACAGTAAATAGTTCTTGATTTTTTTTTGGGGGGGGGGGGTATTAACTGTCACTTATTTTTAGCATATGTATTTAGAATATGTAGACAGTAAAAATAGCTTTTCTTAAGACGGTTAGTCTGCGGCGCTATGTTCAGGAGCCAGTATAATAAAAAGCAACAAAGTTGAGTGTCTGACGTCCGATCGCATTTTATGCAACAAATTTAATCAACGATAGTTTTTGTAAAACCATATCCAAAGCTTCAGGCATCGCTTCAGTCAATTAAACGTTCGAGTCGTAATTTTTTTTTTTTTTTTTTTTTTTAATGTAAAGTTATAATTTCTTTCTGTTGTAATTTTTAGATAGTTTCATTTTTAGTCGTGCTGAGTTTATTTTTAAATGTGCTGTAAATAGTTTATTAGTTTAAATCAGTGTTAAGGATTTAGTATCGTGCAAGAAATGTAAAATTTGAGTGTCGTGTTGGCTCAAAACGAAAGAAACAAGCTGACGATCATTAGTATGAAAACTAAACTGGTGGAAACTAAGATATTTATTATAAAACATAAAAAAAAAATCCAAACAAATATACACCTTTCAACAATACAGTAATAAAAAAATTTTAAGTGTGAAAGAATAAAATGCAATATAGCGATCGCAAAAAAAAGAGTAATAAAACTCATATTTTTGGTGCAATAAAACCATTTTTGTCAAAGATTTGTTTTTTCAAAAACGAAAACATTCCTGGGAGTGCATCAATTTATCATTTGAAAATATTTACACTTTCAGCCAGCTCCTGTTGTCTTAAACTATGATAAAAAAAAAAAGCAAAGCAAATATTAAATTAGTTTGAGTTAAAAATAATCAGCAGCTGACATTTATTCTTGCATAAGCAGGGGCAGATGTTTGAATTTGAAGAAAAAAAAAAGGAAAAAGACTGAAAATGCAGAACTAAAATAAATATGTTCTTAAATATGGGACATAAAATTTTAATTAAAGTAATTAAACTAAATAAATAACGAAATGAGTAAACTAAAGGGTTTGTATTATGTAGTGTATTTTTAGCATTCAACATAAATTTTGTTTCAGACACGTCATTTATGGGGGCCAGTGGGATCAATTTCTCCTCTCCGTGGCTTTGGAAAATTAATGCTGAACTACACAAGTTTGTGCGGTTTTTGTTGCTTTCAGATAAAATTTGCATTTTGTATACATCCTTCGCTAGCCACTAACAGAAGAAAATTCAAGATGACGGGCCAGTTTTAATTTTAATGAAGCAATAAAAACGAATATTGTTTTATTGGTTTGATGATTTTTTACCTCCTTGTTCCAAAATTTTTGTCAAGGAAAAAAAAGGAAAAATCCATGCATGGTAAACATGACATTTTTATTAAAGACAAAAATCAGTTACTAATGTTTCCCTGTGCATAAAAGGAAAGGCATGTAGTTTCTCACAATCCTCACCATACATCAAAAATTCGGAAAATGTTCACAAAATTGAGAGTGAGGGGGGAGCACCTAACATCAAATGCCTGCAAAAACCACTTTCTCCCCCGCCCTCTCCCTTTGATCAGGCGCCCTGAGTACAATAACTTACAGTAGATACGCCGCATCAGTATAATTGCCACACCCCGAAAAGAGTAAGAGTCTGTCAAAAAAATGTTTAATGTTCAGAACTGCGGCATTGCCATAAACGCAGCACATAAAAATGATGAGCAACTCCTCGATATTGATGATATAGGGGAAGGTCGGGTAGTATCGGACACCTAAGCCATTTCAATCATAACACTTTTTGTTTTACTTGTAAAGAATTAGTTTTTACACTAAATTATGCTGTACTAAGTTACCTAACATAAATTGTAAACTTTGGTTAAAAAAACATGGATTCGTATTTTTTAAACAAATTTTTATCAAACTCTATTTTTGGCCAATTTTAAATTTTGGAGGGTTGTATCGGACAAAATATTAAAATGTTGAAATAAAAACAAATAGTTCAGAAATAACATTTTAATGTGCAAAAAAATGAAACAAACAAAGTAGTTGGTTACTTAGAATAGTACACAAGTCTAAAAAGGAATAGCTTTGATCCTATTACCCAAAATACTTTTTGGGACTAAATATCTTTCACTAGCTTCTCTAATTGTCATTTTATTAAGTCCAACTTTTTCAATGGTTTCTTTCATATTTGTTTCATCCCATTTATGTCGTGGTTTTCCATTTCAACCTGTTGGACAAAGAAAAACACCGTCAGTATTTTATTTTGGTGCCAGTAACTTGGTCCGATATAACCCGAAATTGGTTTTTCCGATACAACCCGACTGTAAAGCTACAGTTGTTTAACCACCACTAGGTTATTACTTAAGCTAGACACTTTTATAGCTCATAATACCTAGATTAATATACTATCAGTCTAAAGGTATAACAATGAAACAATATAACTTTATGTGTAAATATATGCTCCCCCAGAAGTTAAGTTCGTGCACTGCAATTCTCCCAGCAAACAAACAACTAGCTTTGCACACCAGAACGAACGGTTGATTTGAACCAATATGGCGTCTGTGGCTTTCTTCCCCAATACGGCACACTATGTTGGCCCAGTACGTGCTGCCCCTGGCGGCGGAATTAAGAAGTAGCCCCTGTCCGATACTACCCGCTGTCCGATACTAAACGACCTTCCCCTATCACAGTAGAAAATACCCATTAAAAAGAAAAAATACAGTACATATTTGCTTGTGGCTCTTTTAAAAACAACTTTTAAAAATGTGAAGAAACAAAACATAAATGGAATCTCGCATTTAAATTGGTGTCCGATTTTTCTCGAAAAAATTGAGAACGTTTTGCCCATCTAAGTTTTGCCCTTTTTTTTTTTTTTAAATGCATTCCTTGCAAGGAAAGAAAATGAAATTTTATGAGTTTTATAATCATGTTTACGATATAGAATGAACAATAATCATATTTATGTATGAAAAAAGTTAGTTTTCTCGATTATTTTTGAAGTGGTTCGTTTTTACGAATTTCTGTTATCTGTCAATTTATTTTGTACTAACCTCAATAAAGTACACATACAGGTTTTTATTTTTTGCTTCCTTACGTTCCTCTTAAGTTTTTACATTGCCTTTCTGTTTAAATAGACTCTATTTCATTTCTAATCAACTATATAAAAAATTGGCGAATAGGAAATTTTTTCGGTTTTTCCCGCACGTTTTGAACACAAGGTTGCCACGCACCTGGAAAATATTTAAAACCTAAAATTGTCAGGGAAAATGAAAATCACCAAAAATGGTCAGGGAATTGTCAGGGAAAGTCACAAATTTTTGAAATTTCTGAAAATGTCAAGGAATTCCTTCCCAATTTTTGCATCTGATGGATGACACTGTTGCATAAAAATGTGAAAGTGCGGTAAATGTCACATTCCAGATAAGCGAATTTTCTTGATAGTTGAGAGGAAGAAAATCGAAGCTGAAAATTGCACAGTATGTTGGGAGATTTCAGTCCTTATGCATCCTTCAAACTTTTCCATTTTTTCAATGGTTGAAGTTATTTTAATTAATTCTGGATTAGAATGATTTTGTTTGTTTATTTTTGCAAACTTTACCTGTAGTTGAGGTAATTAGCAGTTACATATTTTTTGTAAAAATACTTAATTGTAAAAAAAATGAGCATATAATTTTTTAGTTCTTCATTTGCTTTTAAAGCTAAGGGGTTGTGAAAAAAATAATAAATAAAAATTAAATCCATTTTAGACAAATAGTGTAATAATTTTCTATATTCTTATATATTAAGAATATAAATTTTAAATTGAATCATCATTGCAAAGAATATTTAGCATACATTTTTATTTTTGAAACAGATGGTTTTTATGGATCCTTGTTTGCCAAAGAAAGATGTTATGATTTGATCCCTTTATCACATTGGTGCAGGGCCGTATTTAGGGGAGGGCAGGCGGTGCTACTGCCCCAGGGCCTCCACAACAAAGGGGCACCCACAATAAAATTTTTACAAAATATCCTAACTTTCATGGGTCGAAAATATCGGATATATACATATATATCAAAATATTCGGATATATATCAAAATATCAGATATTTTTGAAAATATGATGATCTTTTCGAACCCTGATTAAGGGCCTCCACTCCTTCGTTGCCCCAGGGCCTCCACACTTCCAAATCCGGCCCTGCATTGGTGATAATTTTTTCACATGTGTATGTTACAGTTGAGAATAGTGGCGATGTAGATATTTTGAAAACATTCATTGTGGCTTTTGTTGAAACATTGATGATGTTTTAATTTTGAACCTTTTTATTTATTTATTTTTTTTTTTTTTGGTCAAAAATTTGAAAGAAAAGTCTTGTAACATTATGAACTGATGGAATGCTGTTATTCATGCTGCAAAGAGGGAAGAAGACTTAAATCAAATGAGATTTCTTATAATATGCTCAGTTATGCTAGAATGGTCCCTAGCACAATAGACAAAAGTTGCTAAGTATGAAAAAGAATTTTAAAAAAGTACTAAGAAAAAGTTTTGAGTAAAATAAAATTTTTGCATTGAAAGGGAAACAAACTTTTGCTCAACACAATTGCAGAGATTTAAAAATAAAAGTATGAACTGGAAATATCTAGTTTTTCAAAGCATTTGTAAGGGCACCCATATGCAAAATTGTAAGGGAGGCTCAGATATTTTCCCCATGGTTTAGCAGGATAGAATATTCCCCATAGAAACCGATTTCAGTACAGATTAGAGTTATTTAAGTTTGATATTTTTAATAAATTATTCATTAATGGCTGGAGAAAAAATGTTTTTTACATTTTTGCATAGAAAAAGTACTTAAAGCAAGGAAGTTCTAATTTCTAAGAATTGAGCCCCACTTGCTCCCCTATATGGGCGCCCTTGGTACCTACCACTATTTGTTGTTTAACCAGTTGGATGGGACCTTGAAGACAGTTCTGAGATTTTGATCCAGATCAGAAACCGAGCAATCTCTGGTCTAGCACCCCCAGAGGTATTGTTTCACTTAGAGGAGTTTGTGATCACGAACGTATTTAACGTCCCCCACTCACCATTAATTAAGACGGTGGATATTCAACCGACTATGATCGAACCCGGACCCTCCGGTCACGAGTCTGATGCCTTACCTATCAGGCCACCACGACCAATATGTGCAGTACAGTGGTTATCAGAATTCTAAGCACAGCAGAAAATTGCACAGAACAAAAATTACTTCTGAAATAATTCAAGGAAATTTATACACGCAATGCCTTTTTATGCCAGAAATTATTATGGAACACAGAACATTTGAAAATAAAAATATTTAAATGTTTTGCTGTGATTAATATCAAAAGAAAAACGTAATCGTTAACACTGGGCAAAATTATAAGAACAACGAGCGTTTTACACAGGAAAATCCCTAGTTCTCATATAAATAATAGCCGATGATCGAGTAACCCGCTTGTTTCTACAAGAAAGTCGCGCCACGGCATGATAATTTGATTTGGTAATGTTTCACATGCAGGGAAAGGCTTTATTGTGACAAGATTGAACTCGATCCGATGACTTAACTGCTTTAGTGGTAAGACTCATTTCAGGAGAATGAAGAAACGTAAAAATTGTCAATAATGACCGCTATCTAAAGGATTAAGGGTTAATCCACTGGAGCTAGGGTTAAAATTTAAACTACCAAACTATCACCCAAATAAACAATTGCTGCATTCAAATGTAGAAGCAAATTTTCACCCGTTATGTCATGACGGGCGACTTTCTAGTAATCAATATATAATATCCCCCTTTTTTTCAATCACTTACAGTCTTGATGTCTGAAAGTTGAACAATGTTCTGGAAATTTGTTTCCTTTTTTTTTACAACGGAGAAAATGACTTCTGGCTTTTTTCGATGTTGAATACCATTTTTCCATACGTTGGATGCCAGAATGCCTCACAAAGTTTCCATTCAATTTGGATCGAGCCTTTTGTCTAGCCGGTACAGTAATTTCAGGAAATATGCACAAAGAAATCATTATGAGGTTTCAAAAACATGCAATTATGCATGGTCCTGCTGGAACAAATTGCATAAACTCGTAATTAATCTTGCTTTCGATTTAAAAAAAAATATTGCTCAGTACATCTACATTACTCTCAGAATTCATTCTACCCTGTACAAAAAATATTTTTATAGTTTCCGTTCGTTGCGAAACTTCTTCAGACCATTATTGAGTCGCCTCTAAATGTACGCTTTGAGATTTTTTTTTCCTTTAGAGAGATCGTGTAAGAAGTAACAAAAACTATCTATATATTCCATCTTAATAAAACTTTTTCTCATCGGAAAAGATTATGTAATCGCACTTTTTATCCGTAACAACGCATTTTTTCCGTGCTCAACCCCTTGGTCTCCAATGAACGTTTTTAAGAGTCCGTCATGACATTAGTTTCACAAGTTGATCTGTTCGAAAACTGCATCGTAACTTTAAATCCCATCTAATATGTCTTGATGTTAGGTTTTTCGAGCAGGCTTGTCTTACTATCATGTGTTTCATACGTACAGAAACGGATTGCCTACCTGTTCGTCTTTGTATTTGCCGAAATTTTTGAGAAATGTCTAAATGGATCGATCTCTATCTATTGAGATTTGTTGCAATTAGAGGTGCAGTAAGTAGTAATATTTTTCAAGTAACCACTTTCCTCATCTCAAATTAATTAAGTTTAAATTAAGTTTCTTACTAAGCATTTACGAGCATATATCGTTTTGCATCGCAGCAGTGTGCAGAACAAAAACATGCAAATTTTGCTTTTTAAAACACACAAAACTAAATTTGTTTATAATTTTCGGGATGTCTAAATTCAAACTCCATTCTATAAATACGAAGTTCCTTTGTATTTCCAATGAAAGTAATTAAGAATGTTTCTTTTACCATTAGTTTCCACTTACAAAATTTGCATAACTTTCCGACCAAAGGCAGTTAAGATTTGGTTATTCTTTTGTCCATACAGCACCTGATTACCGCACAGGCCAATTAGGCCAGAGCCTGGGGCCTCATCTTCCTCAGGGGCCCCGATTTTTTTAAAACTTATGCATAGCGTTAAAAAATCATGCATTTTTGCGAAAATAATGGAAACTGATGATTTATTAATTGAAAACATACCTCTTTTAAATAATGTTAAACATTATTTTGCATTGACTTAAGGTGATAGAATAGAGATGGGGCATAGGCGGATTTATGGGGGGGCGGAGGGGGGCAATGCCCCCCCCCCCCCCAGTTTTGGGAGGACTTAACACAGTAACAACACATCTCCAAAAAATTTTTTAAAAAATCATTATTTATTTTTTCTTTTTTGACTAGTTCAGAAGGGAGAATTGTTATATTTGGATTATTATTTGGATTTATTGGGGGAGGGGCATAGGGGCATTGTCGCCCAGTTTTGGGAGGACTTAAAATAGTAAGAACACATCTTCCAAAATCTTAAAACAAAAAAAATCATTATTATTTTTCTTTTTACTTTCTTCTATATCTAATATATAGAAGAAAGTATTGGATTCGTGCAAATTTTCGAATTTCGAATTTTGACGGATTCGAACGTTTTGAGGTGTGCTGAGTACATTTCGACTATTTTTGGAAAATGTCTGTCTGTCTGTGTGTGTGTATGTGTGTGTGTCACGTCTGTGTGTGACCAGTTTTTTGTGGCCGCTCTACAGCAAAAACTACCGCATGAAATCGAACGAAATTTGGTACACATATGTGCCCCTATGTGAACTTGTGCCCATTGGTTTTTGGCGCGAATTCCTCCAAGGGGGGTGGAGCAATGGAACGTTTTTTGAGTTACGCGTGCTTGCTATTCCTCAGGAAGTAACTGCCGGAATCAAACAAAATTTGGTCCATACGTTGCCATTAACAGGAACAGGCGCTGATTCAATTTTGGTGTCAATAACTCAAACGGGGGTTGAGCTATAGAACGTTTTTTGTCGTCAATTGTGACTGCTGTATCTCAAGAAATAACGAACGGAATCAAACAAAAATTTTTTGACAAGTAGCCCTTAGTGGGTATAAGAGCTGATTTTATTTTGGTGTCAACAGCTAACTAGTATGTTGTGGCCATCACGAAACTTTCTTCTATATTTTTCCTTTTTCTGATCCCTCCCCATGCTTGACGAGGAAGCAATATTCCTAACAAAAACAAAATTACACATGCAAAAACTTGACGACCATCCCAATGTCTGAATTATTGTAAAAACAAAACAAAGAGCGAAAATTGAAAGTTACTTTAAAAGCCTTACTTGAATTAATTACAAATATTTTATTTATTAACAAACATAAGATGGCAACAGTTAAAAAATTTAAAATCATTGAGATAATATTTCCGATCATTTCCATACAATTAAAATCACGAGAAATACGCAGACGACAATCTATTACGATTTATCTTTCTTATTGTTGCATTAATAAAACGATTTTTATTCGCAAAAAAAAAAAAAAAAAAAATCAACACCTCTTGGAGCGATTGGAGTCAAAATTGAACCAAAGCCTGTTTACGTATGGATGCACATATATTCCAAATTTCAACCAGAACGTAGCATTACTTCTTGAGATAGGGCACTCACAATGGAAAAAAAAGAACGGGCGATTGCGCTACCCCCTTTTTAGCTGTTGAGACCAAAATAAAATCAGCTCTTATACCCACTAAGGGCTACTTGTCAAAAAATTTTTGGTTGATTCCGTTCGTTATTTCTTGAGATACAGCAGTCACAATTGACGACAAAAAACGTTCTATAACTCAACCCCCGTTTGAGCTATTGACACCAAAATTGAATCAGCACCTGTTCCTGTTAATGGCAACATATGGACCGAATTTTGTTTGATTCCGCCAATTACTTCCTGAGGAATAGCAAGCCCGCGTAACTCAAAAAACGTCCCATTGCTCCACCCCCCTTGCAGGAATTCGCGCCAAAAACCAATGGGCACAAGTTCACATAGGGGCACATATGTGTACCAAATTTCGTTCGATTTCATGCGGTAGTTTTTGCTGTAGAGCGGCCACAAAAAACTGGTCACACACAGACGTGACACACACACATACACACATACATACACACATACATACACACACACAGACAGACAGACATTTTCCAAAAATAGTCGAAATGGACTCAGCACACCTCAAAACGTTCGAATCCGTCGAAATTCGAAAATTTGCACGAATCCAATACTTTCTTCTATATATTAGATATAGAAGAAAGTAAAAAGGGGGTAGCGCAATCGACCGTTCTTTTTTTCCATTGTGAGTGCCCTATCTCAAGAAGTAATGCTACGTTCTGGTTGAAATTTGGAATATATGTGAATCCATACGTAAACAGGCTTTGGTTCAATTTTGACTCCAATCGCTCCAAGAGGTGTTGATTTTTTTTTTTTTTTTTTTTTTTTTTTTTTTTTTTTTTTGCGAATAAAAATAGCTTTATTAATTCAACAATAAGAAAGATAAATCGTAATAGATTGTCGTCTGCGTATTTCTCGTGATTTTAATTGTACGGAAACGATCGGAAATATTATCTCAATGATTTAAAATTTTTAACTGTTGCCATCTTATGTTTGTTAATAAATAAAATATTTGTAATTAATTCAAGCAAGGCTTTTAAAATAACTTTCAATTTTCGCTCTTTGCTTTGCTTTTACAATAATTCAGACATTGGGATGGTCGTCAAGTTTTTGCATGTGTAATTTTGTTTTTGTTAGGAATATTGCTTCCTCGTCAAGCATGGGGAGGGATCAGAAAAAGGAAAAATATAGAAGAAAGTTTCGTGATGGCCACAACATACTAGTTTGAATAGTTCAATGAAAATGTAGAGAACTGCGAATGTCCTTTTCTGATGGGAGAAAAAAAAAGGAACATTAAATACAAATAGTACAGCCAGCTGTCACTGGGGTGCTAAATATATGCATATATTCACTATTTTGGACTGAAAACCATTTGGGCAAGTATATAAATGAAAATATAGGCTTAACGAGCTATGCATTCAGCTGCAACATTTATAATAATTGACAAGTATTAAATTAGAACCTAAAACAAATGGAACCCCCCTCCCCCATTTGCGCTAACAGAATGATCTACTCGTTATGATTTGTTTTCTTTCTCAGAATGTTTATTTTCAATTTGTGAGACTTCAAAAACGAGATATTTTGTGTTCTTACAGACAAAAGATTTTTAAGAACTTTCTGGAATTCACACGTTCAGATTGGTAAAATTGTAAAAATCCTTTAACCGTGAAAACTGACAAGTTTTCGTAAAAATTACAAAAATCTGCAGGTAAGAGTGAATTACAGATAGGGCCAGATTTGCCTATAAGATAAACAAGCTATAACTTCGGGCGACTGCTTTGAAGTGGGTCCGCAACTTGCAAAAAAAAATTGCATGATTTGTTCCTTAAAAGATGAAAAGTGCTTGAAAAAACTAATTTAATTTTCAAGTGCTTGAAAACCTTGAATATTTGGGAACGTGTGGCTACAAACCTGAAATTTTAAATTTTCTAACAAATCATATCTTCCTATTTATTTAATCCCAAATGCAGTATTTTGGAAATTCTTTTGTATTGATTGCTTTATCTTGCTTCTACTGCATATTGTTAATCTGTTTAGCCCGGAAAAAATGATACAATACCTCTATTCCTTTTCGTATTCTGCACTGCTTATAATTAAAAACAAGGTTGTTGTAATGAGAGAATTCTATAGTTTATTTTTCTTTTAAACTTAAAGTAGCTGTGTGTGTTTTTTTTTACAAAGTTTGAATAATACTGTACAATTGTATAATCTAGAACTCAATTTCAGAGACTGGAAAGAGTTCAAGTGACGTGCCTAAAATTATTAAATGTTCTAAAATCCTTGAAAACAATTGGCGCAGTATAACCTACTAGGGTTCTTGTGCCAAAACGCCCAATCTAACCTACTAGGGTTCTTGTGCCAAAACACCCAATCTAACCAACCAAACCTTGAAAATAATTAGACAAGTCTTTGAAACTCCTAAGCAAAGTGTGCTTCAATTTTATTTCTTATCAAGTGCATAAATTATGAATTGTTCTAATAAGTAGTATGCTACTCTCATGTTAAATATTTTCTAAATCTGTATAGCGTTTCTTTTAAAGTATTAACTTACATCACAAAGCACATTTAAATCATAAAACTTGAAAAAAAAAATTATTTGTCTTTTTTTTCCCCGAGATTTTTGTCTATCCAATTAACCCTTATAAGGCTTCGAAATGCAGAATTTTATATCCATTTTACAAAATTTCCTCCGGGGGACAAACCTCCGGAACCCCTACATTAGGGAATATTCTATGTCCTACTTAAAAGGGAGCCCTGCGTCACTCTCTTGATAGCAGTCACCTCTCTTAAGGTCAATTCAAATAGGACAGCATGAAAACACATTAATGAAAACGACACAAAAAAAGTAAAGCATGGCCTTATGCATCACAGGAAAACAGACCAAAACATCGGGGGGGGGGGGGGGGGGCAATTTAAAATGTTGCTCAAAAAAAAATCCTGTCCCCCCCCCCAGGAACTCATTCTTAAATCCGCCTATGAGAGGGGGCCTTCAAAGTATTGTGGGCCTTGGGCCTCACATTTACTTAGTCGGGGCCTGTGTCCATATAAGTTTGGTCACCACTGTAGTATACAATGTCTATTACAGTATATTAGAGCATTTTCTTCAGAGTAAAAATTTATAAACTCTTTATGTTTGCATTCAAATATAAAAATACAGAAAATGATTCCCATCATGATATCTCAGCAGTACGAGCAAACCTGATTATATATCTCCGTATTTCTTGTCTTTATGACAAAATTTTAATTGTTAAATATGAGTTTTTATCATTACGTGATGTAGGAAAACACGAGATACTGTTTGACTGCGGATTTTATGTAATTTGGCAGTCTGCCAAGTAAAGACTATTCCATCTGAATGAATCTAGCAGGGGAGAAGGGAGAGAACGATGGGATTTTGAGGCACGCGTTTTATAATGTCACTAGTGCCTTATTCATTTATTGCATTCTCTAAAATAAAATAAGGGAAAACAAAAATAGTTACCATGGAAACAACAAAAAGAAAGGAAAATATTTTCATTTCGTTCATGAACGTAAAAATGGTAAAAGCAAAATGGTAAGCTCAAAACTTTGTTGTGAATAAATAAATCAATTAATTTTTGCCGGGAGAATATTGATCGAATATACTTTAGATTAAAAAAATGTTGCTGAGAGAGCAAATTTTCATTTTTACGAAACTAAGGCTAAATAATATCGAGGCAAAAGTGCACATCTGTAACAAACCAACTAACACCCCTGTAAACTAATAGATCCATTTCCACCTATAAACCGGATATTAGCCTTTCCATGTAATCGATGGTCAGACAGTAAATAAATAACTTAAAACCTGTGATTACACAAAAACTGTGGGTGATATGAAAATTCTGGTTGAAAAGCAGCGACAAAAATTACCCTAGAGATAGGAACAAAATCTTTGTTTACCAGTATAGTTTATATAGAGGGAGATAAAACTGGCATTTGTCTTCCAAAAGTTTTTTTAAATCTCTATTTCAGACTTTTAATCTTCATGAAATGATTCAAAATATATATTTTATGTTTAAATCTTCAAAAATTCATGTTTGATATCTAATTTATCTATTATTTTTGGCAACAAAAATCAATTTCTGAAGGGTTTTTTTGTTTTTAACTTAGCTTTCTAAACATTTAATATGTAATTTCTAGCTGAAATGAAGATTTAGGTAGTTTTTATTATCCCGGATAGAGGAAGCAGAATCTGAATAATGTTGTTCACAGCATTACACAATTCAAGTTAGAAAACAAAAACCGTCAAACATAAAAGTTAGAATGGGGTTGTTTCCTTTAGTCAAAAGTACTACTTTTAGTCACTGAAATTGATAGAATGAGCAAAAAAAAAAAGCATGAAGAGAGAAAAAATTTCATTTTCTCAACGCTTAATTTTTAATCAATTGTTTTAAATTTCCGGTTTTGAAAACGAGGCGTGGTCTTTATGACGTCACAAATGACTACGTACTTCTGCGCATCTGTCTACCGCGTATCCTCGCTATGTTACTCAAGAAGAGAATTAAATATTGAGCTCTACGCTTTCTATCAACCATGTGAGTAAAGAAGCGAATTAAATATTATGCTTTGCTAATGGCATTTCATTATTTGTGATGTTATCGGCGGAAGCGTTAACAATGAAATCGCACCGATTAAAATATTTTTTTAAAAATATTAAACTTTGTCAAATTATTTAAAAAATGGTCAGATCCAATGTTTTTAAGCATGCTCTTTCAGAAAAAAAATACTTTTAAAATTTCGGAAACGACCCCATTAGATCACAGCCACGGATGTGGCTGTAATATATATCCTTGTTATTGCTTTTTTCTTTCTTCCTTTCTTTTTTTCGCTTTTTCTTTTCTTTTTTTTTTCTTTTGAGCAACCATGAATTGCTTATTAAGAGCCAGTTTTTTTTAAGGATCAGGCAGACTGGATAGTTGACATTTTTTACTTTGCTGAAATTTTCAGGATATGTCCCTTATTTGAAACTACTAAACACATACTTTTTTATTTTTGGAAGAAAAAAAAAAGTTTTTGGAGGTCAAAGTTGGATTTAGTTCGTTTTTTCATGAAAAACATACCAATTTACATAGACAAATACTTTTTACTTAAGGGTGAACCGTGGCACTTGCAATTATTTTGTGTGCTACTAAAGCCTCGATATCTGTTAGTACATAATTAGTTGTGGTTGACTCCTTTTGCAAAGGTCAGGGGTCACTCAAAGTTGTACGAAAAAAAAAAAAATTCTACAACTTTGGCCGTCGAAATCTTCTTGCGCCAACAGTGAGCCACAGTAGTACATATTTCATTCAATAAATACATACCATAGAGTAGTATCCAGAAAGAGAAAGATTTGTGTGGCTGACATTTGACGCACCGAAATATTTGACTCTGAAATTGCAAAAATCACAAAATTGCATGACTTTCAGGGTCATTAACTGTTTGCGACAAGAGTCAGCAGATATGAAACTACCTGGTAAAGAAGCCTTTCTTGTCATAGAAACACAATCAGTTAACAGATGGCTAATGTTTCAAATTTTACATAATTCGTCTCTAAACTTTGCTCAATGAGTTTTTTGGCACTTGTAAAGAAATGCCAATTACCTGCTTTTAAGTATTTATTACTATTTTTTGCTACAATATTACAAAAAAAATTCATAAATTAACTAAAGTGGTAACAAAAAACAACATATACTTGGAACCAAGTTGAGAATTAAGTCAACTACTCAATTACTCTACTAAGTTAACTACTCAGTATGCAACAAAAACTCTATTTGTCTAAGTTAAATAAATACCCTTGTGAATGAAAAGTAAAATAAGAAATAACAACGTCAAATAGGGGAGATACGGGCAAGATGGGGTGGCGGGCAAGCCAAGCCAAGCCATGTAATATCTAACAGGCGGAGGGGGAGAACCCCCTTTTACCTGAATTCTATAAGAAGTGGGTGCAGAAGAAAGCGCCGGAGCGCACCTATAAGAAAAGAAAAAAGGGGGGGGGGAGAAAGCTTATGGCCTCGCTAGGGCTGCCAGGCCGCTTACGAGGGCATCTATTTGCTGTTGTTGGGCTTGGAGCTGTGTGAGGACCTGGGTAAGAAGTGCCAGGACCTGGCTGGAGTCGGGGGCAGAGAGCTGCTGCAGGGCAACAGGTCTGGGAAGGAAGTCCGTAGTCCTGGGAGCTGTGCGTGGAGTCCTTTCTTTCCATGCGTTTCCGACCTGTGCAGAAAAGGTCCTGGGGGGCTTGGGTAGACGGGGTTTTGGCCTTTCAGGGCAGACAGGAGCATTTGCTGGATGAGGGCCGCCACACAGGGCACAGCAGGCTGGGGTAGAACTGTCCTTAGTACAGTCGAAAGTCCTGTGTTCCTGGGCACATTTTAGGCAGCGTGGGGAGCGATGACACTTGGCCGCCGTGTGGCCAAAACGCTGGCATTTGTAGCACTGGATCACAGTGGTCTTGGGACGAAGTCGCTCCACCTTGATCCGGAGGTAGCCGATGTTTCCGACACCAAAGACGTCGTCGGCCTTATCGTCTTTGTTGAGTACGGCCAGGTATAGGGGCAGCAATCTTTTCTCGGGTCCTGACTTCATTTGGAGAACCTTGACAACGTCGAATCCGTATCCTTTCAGGTCCTGAAGAATATCCTCTGTAGGGAAGTTGATGGGCAGGCCACGGATTACGACTTTCAGCGGGCGTTTACTGGGCAGGACTCGGCTGTGAAATTGGAGACTCTTCTCCTGCAGATATTTCTCAATGAGGTCAATGTCGTCTTCGAGGGCTGGAAAGATGTTGAGATCCTCGCCAGTGATTTTTCCTTGGATAGCACCGGCGCATACTTTAGACAGGAATTCCAAGATACCAACTGGATTTGGGGGGTTGGCGACAGTGATGGAAGGCGGAGAACATGCCTTGGTCTTTTTGGGAGCATCCTGGGTGGCCGAAGGTTCGGACTGATCTGTAACCATACTAGGAGTAGCACTCTGTAGACTGGCTGGTTCGTCATCTTTAGAGGAGAGGGTGGAGAACATGTTTTTAGTAGGGATAGCCGTCACTTTTTCCTTGGGAGGGCTCCGACAGGTTCTTTTAGCCTTTACGAAATCGTTCTGTGTGGACAACTCCTCGTCGCTTTCGCTGTCGAGGGGGATGTCTGGGGGGAAGAGTCCGTCTAGCTTCTTTTGGTTTTCCTTGGAGAGAAGATCAGCATCGTCGTAGATTTTTTGTTCCTCCATAGTCCAGGTTCTTGGGTCGGTCAGATTGAAGAGGGCGTCGAGAAGTTCGTACAGGTAGTCCGCAATGCCGTTTAGAGTGGGCTGGTCGAAAGCTTCAACGTATTTTTCCTTGGTTGCCTGGAGATCAAACTTGTAGCGATCAAGAAGTTGTTGAAAGCGAGTGGATATTCCCTTTTTAATGGTGCGTGGGTATTTCTTCCTAATAGTGGCCAAAGACATGAGAGAACCGGGAGAAGGCCAGGCGCTGAGCTGGGGGACGGTTTCGCTGACGGGAAGTGGCGGGCAAGACGGGGCACCCGGTCTATTATAACCTTCTAGTCGCGCGAACACGTTCAAACTCGCACAGACGATGTGGCACCACGACGGCTTCCAGTGCACTCTCGTATGTGATTCGTGCGACACGTATTTTTTAGGTTATCGAAACAAAAGTGATTTCGCCAAGTTTTCTTCTTATTTTCTCAATTCGTTTAGTACGTGTTTAATATACAAGTAATAGTAGTGTAAATGAGATAAGAGTTTATCCGCATGCGCCGAATATTACGCTAACAGGTAAAAACTGGTTTATTTCTGTCTTGTGTGTTGTTTATTTTGTTTTCTTTTTTAAATACATCAAGACCCATGAGGGCAAGATGGGGTATGTGTTCCCCGTCTTGCCCGCTCTAAGTTTTTATTACGGTTCGAGCTTTTGTGTTGATTAATGTTAATGTATCTCTCGCTCTATATGTATGTTTGTGATTGTATATATGCATGTGGCTTGGCTGTGTAATGCATAGGCGGACTTGTTTGTTTTAGCATGGTGAAAACATACAAGAGAAAGACAAATAGAGGCGAGTGGCCGGAAGAGAGCATGGAAAAAGCTGTTAAAGCTGTTTTAGAAGAGAAAATGGGGTATATGCTAGCAGCAAAGACATTTTCAGTTCCTCAGACTACTCTAGAAAGAAAAGTAAAAAAAGCTCGGGAGAACTTGGCCCTATCTCCATCTAAAAGTACGAGGGCGAGTCAAATGAAAGTGAGCCAACCTACCCTGCGCAATAATGGCTCAGTCCATCAACCGCGACGCATGCGCGCAGCACACAGGCAACCCTCATTTACAAAAGTGATACGTAAGTGTGAGGATAATAGTTCTTTAATGTTCCCATAATCCGGGTTGAAATCGGTTCGTGACATAATGGACGCTCCAAGAGATGAACAGCGTGGTGTGGTCAGGTTTTTGACTGCTGAAGGTGTTTCCCAACACGAAATTAGTCGCCGTATGGCTGCCGTGTACGGTGAACATTGCATTTCATTGGCCACTGTGAAGCGTTGGTGCAAACGGTTCAAAGAAGGACGTGAAAGTTGCAAAGACGATCCAAGACCGGGCCAAAGCCACCGTGCAATCACCCCCAACACAATTGCACAGGTTGATGAGCTGATTAGACAAGAACGGAGGATAAGCATCGATGAACTGGCAGAGCATGTGAACATCAGTCACGGTTCGGTTCACACCATAATTCATGACCATCTCGGTTATCGGCTCTTGTGTGCTGAATGGATGCCCAAGATTTTGAACGACCGCCAGAAGACAGAGAGGTTCGGCGCTGCCTTGACTCATCTGATCCGGTATCACAATGAGGGTAACGACTTCTTGACTGCAATTGTGACAGGGGACGAATCATGGTGCCACCACTACGAGCCTGAAACACGCCGGCAGAGCTTACAGTGGAAACATTTGAATTCGCCACCCCCAAAGAAAGCAAAGGCCGTCATCTCCGCAGGTAAGGTGCTGTTGACTTTTTTTTTCGATCGTCAGGGGCCATTACTGATCGAATTTGCTAAACCTAGAGAGACTATCAATAGTGCCCGATATTGCGAAACGCTGGATCGCCTGCGTGTCTCTATCAAGAACAAACGACCCGGAAGATTGACGAATGGGGTCATCTTGCTGCATGACAATGCCCGTCCCCACGTCGCTGATGTGGTTAAGACAAAACTGGCGAAGTTCAAGTGGGAAACGCTGCATCATCCGCCCTACAGCCCCGACCTGTCGCCTTGCGACTTTCACATTTTCGGGCAATTGAAAAAACACCTAAAGGGAACCAGATTCGTGTCGGACGATGCCGTGAAGGAGTCAGTTTCAGAATTTTTGAAGCAGCAACCCAAGGAGTTTTATGAGAATGGAATCACGCGACTCGTTAGTCAATGGGACAAATGTTTAAATGCCCATGGTGATTACTTTTAAATAAAGTACTCCTTTTGTCATATATTCGCATTGGCTCACTTTCATTTGACTCGCCCTCGTATTAAAGTAAAGGTTTCATTAGGACCTAAGCAACCTGTTTTCACAGAAAAAGAAGAGGACGAGCTTTGTGGCTATATATTGGACATGGAGACTAGACTTTACGGACTTACAGCCAAAGACTTAAGAGCATTAGCGTACAATTTAGCAGTAAAAAATAATAAAGTCCATCCTTTTAACGTTCAAAAACAAGAAGCCGGCAAAGATTGGTTTCAAGGGTTTTTGAACAGACACCCAGACTTGTCAATAAGAAAACCCGAAAGCACTTCTGCTGCACGTGCTGCCGGGTTCAACAGAATAGTTGTTGATCAATTTTTTAATTTTTTGGGCAATATCTATGACGAACACCATCTTACACCAGACCGCATTTATAACTGCGACGAAACTGGTGTTTCAGTTGTACCAAAGACTAAATCCAAAATTATAGCAAAACGAGGCCGAAAACAAGTAGGGGCATTAACTTCTGCAGAAAGAGGTACTACAATCACAGTAGAGATATGCTTCAGCGCCAGTGGACAATACATGCCCCCTATGATGGTGTTTCCCAGGAAGAGGATGGATCCACAGTTAATGCTTAATGCTGCCCCTGGAGCATGGGGAGTTGTTAGTGACTCAGGCTGGATGACCACGGAGTTGTTTCTTGGATGGTTTAAACAGTTTGTGAAATTTAGTGGGGCCACAGTAGATCGACCTGTTTTGCTATTATTGGATGGCCATAGCACCCATACAAAAAACATCGATTTAATAGATGAAGCTCGAGCCAATGGGGTAATTATTTTATGTTTCCCCCCACATACAACTCATCGTCTTCAGGTCGCCGATGTTGTTTATATGAGACCGTTGAGCAATTATTACGATCGGCAAATTACGACCTGGCTTCGCAGCAATCCAGGGATGGTTGTAACAATGCGGCAAGTTGCAGAAATTTTTGGAAAGGCATTCATAGAAACATCTACCATGGCAACAGCTGTAAAAGGCTTCAAAAAGTGCGGAATTTGGCCTTACGATCCGACGGTCTTCTCTGAAACCGACTTTGCTCCTTCGTTGGTGACTGATATTCCGCTCACTCAAACACTGACTTCAGCGACCACAAATGTAGCAGTCACAGCACCTGCTGAGTTAGAAACGCAGCAAGTTGACGTATTACCTGTGCTGGATACCAGTGAAGCTGCTATTACTAATGCAACTACATCTCGTGCCTCACTTCTATCTACCGGGGTTGAAACAGAGGCAATTCGCAAAACCATTAATAATGTTCCTGTATCAGCTACTTTTCACGAGACACCTACGGTGACTTCTGCTACCTCGTCGAGTCCTCAACCTGGATGTTCCACGTGGGTTGATGATACAGAAATAGACAGAAGACCAACTACTCCACAACAGTCAACATTTTCTGTTGTTAGTCCACAGCAAATATTACCCCTTCCAGCAAGTCGTAGATCTTCACGCGTGACTCGTAAACGAGGAAGAACAGCCATTATTACTGAGTCACCGTATAAAAAAGAACTGGAAGAAACGATTAAAAGAAAGCAGGTCACGGAAGAGAATAAACTAAAACGAAAAGAAATTAGACAATTAAAATTGGAGAAGACGAAAACGAAGGATAAAAAAGGAAGACCCAATAAAAGAGGAGTCATAAAAAAGAAAAAAACGATAGATAATCGCAAATCATCGGATAACAATAGTGATGCAGATATTGAAAATACCCCTTGTTTGTACTGCAGCGGTCTTTATTTAGATTCCAATGAAAGCTGGATCAAATGTTCTCTCTGTGGTACGTGGGCACATTGCTCTTGTGCTGGAGTGGATGATGAGGACGATGAAGCAACATTCTCCTGCGAATTCTGTCAGGAAAAGTAGGTGAAATGCTGTACCCCATCTTGCCCCTAGGGGTACCCCATCTTACCCGAACCAGAGGGTAAGACGGGGTGGTGGGGCTTTTTTTACTTTTATATCTCTAGAATAATAACTACGCTATGATTGTTCCTAAAATTATAAAAAAATTAAAAACTGATTACCAAAGGAAGATTTTGAAATAAATATGATTGTTTAAATGCAATGGTTTCAGTTTTATTGCCCTTTAAACGTTAGATATCCCATCTTGCCCGCATCTCCCCTAGCACGAATTGCAGATTACTGCAGACACGTGTTTCGGCGTAACAAGGAACGCCCTTTTCAAATCAAAAGAAAAGGCATCCGACTAAAGACATACGCTTTTGTCGGATGTCTTTGATTTCTTTTGATGTGATTTTTTTGATGATGATGATTTCTTTCTGGAGATGATTTCATACCAGTTTCCTCTCCTTTCATGAAAATATTATAATCGTGCGTCTTTTATTAAGATGAGAAGCGCGTTTTTTTTTCTTTTTTGCTGTTAGAAAGGGCCTAACCTCTTAGAAATCCATTCCAATTCGTGGTCTTTATAAAAGGTTTTTTGGTTCAGTTTGAACCTTAATACACTCAAGCAGGTTCATAATTCTCAAATAGATAGGGAAGACGAGATGTTTCAAGAAACGTCCCATGGCCAAGTAGACAAATAGAAAATAAGAAATGACAACGTGCACTGTAAAAAAATTCCGAAACGTTACTGAGTATTTCCGTGTAACGTTTCGGGATTTCTATGGTTTTTATCCACTTCCTTGAAAAATCACGTTTCCTTGTCAAAAAGTTTCCTGAATTGCTACAAGCCGAACTAATGTAGACTTCTCACTATTGTAAAAAATATGTTTAGCTCCTAGTTTAAAGATTAACTGAGCGTATTTATAAAGTGTGCCCGCGGGCACACTTTAGTTCGATTGTGGCCCGTCCAGACTGCGAAGGCCTCCAAAGGGTGCAAATCAGTCTATGGACTACGTAGCTTAGCAAGAATTGCAATTCTTTCTTAGCTTTGGCCATGTTTGAAATGCTGCTTTTGAGCTTTCTTCGAAACGCAGTAAGGTGCCAAACTGTTATAATATACCCACCTAAGTTAGTCTAAGATTCAAGAGACACAACTGGCTTTAAACGGGGATAGTTGTGATTATTTTTCAGTAAGGTTACTGAGTTTTAGCGGAAAACGTTCCTGGTTTTTGTAAGATATGTTACTGGAAGGAATTGGGCGCATCAGCTGCACATTATTTTCCAGGAACGTTTCTGAATTGTTTTTACAGTGTAGGATATCTTACAGTTATTCCTTGGATTAGATGTCTTACTGTTGTTCTGAGGCGACAATATATACTTGACATAATTAATGTATAATTATGATTCAAGAGTTTGAGTAGCTTGGAAACAAATGTATAACTTATGGGGATTTACTTACCAGGGAAAAAACATATTTAAAAAAAAAAAATATCTTATCAAACACCGCTATAAGCAGAAATTTGTTCTTTCGTCGAATAGTCCTTGGATACTTCTAAAGCATCAAAGAAGGAGAAAAAGCATCAAAGAGAGAAAGCACCGCCAATCGAAACGTGTTTGCGATTTTTTTTAAGTTGTTGAAAACTTAGAGGTACATTAAACTCCAATGAAATTTCCCCCTTCTTTGCTACGCTACAATCGAATAAATTCAACTTTTTCTTGGTAGCTTAAAATTTTAAATATTCCCATAGTCTATTCAAAAGTTCTATCCCAAACGTTCAGGAATCAATGAAACGCCAAAGCAAACATGAGCTTCCTTTAACAACGAAAGAAAAAAGTAAGGCTTGGAAAGACCGGCAGCTTCGTAAAATACCGCAAAATCCTAAAAATAGTCCATAACCCTCTCTTCCCTGTTTTCGTAAAAGTGGAATACCTCAACAATTCCAAATATACGAATCCCCTCCCATTCATTTTTTAAGTCCCATTTTCGAGCTGTCCTTAATCACCTTGGTTTCTCCCATGATCAAGATTTCTTTTCTATGTAAGGAAATTGAAGGAAATGAAGTAAACAATAATTTAAAACGAAAAAAAAAAAAAAACAACTTGCCAAATTATGTGCTAATAATCGGCTTCAGAGATTTATTTGATTCACTTTGTCTAGACTGCTTTTGAGGCAATGCAATCAGTGTTGCCAGATGGTCGAATCCAGATTTCCCCAATTCCCCTCCAATTTTTCCCCAAAAAATGACGTTTTCTACCAAAATTCCCCAAATTCAAAAATTATTTTTCCACCATTATTTTCAGAAAATGAATCGACTTTCTCTAATATTTTTTTCTCTTGAAAAAAAAAAATTTCCCCAAAAAGCCAAATTTTCTTAGAAAATTCCCCAACTTTTTTTTCCTTCCCATTTTCGCTTTTTTTCTTTTTTTTTCTTTTTTTTTTTTTTTTTTTTTTTTGTCTTCTTTATCAATATCTTTCTTTATCTGTATCTGTACTAATAATAAAGCTGAAAGTCTCTCTGTCTGCCAGGATCTCTGTGACGCGCATAGCGCCTAGGCCGTTCGGCCGATTTTCATGGAATTTGGCAAATAATTAGTTTGAAGCATGGGGGTGTGCACCTTTAAGCGATTTTTCGAAAATCCGATTTTGTTCTTTTTCTATTCCAATTTTAAGAACATTTTCCCGAGCAAAATTATCATAAGATGGACGAGTAAATTACCAAGCTATCATAACGTGGAACCGTAACGTGGGCAAGCCAATTGGCGAGAAATTCATCATGCATTATTTGTGCAGGGCATTTTTTTATTAATATACAGGGGAATCAAAAGACCCTTTTAATTTTCTATTACGGTCAAAGCCATACGGGTGCCACACTAGTCATAAATACAAGCGCCTGACTGAAAGATAAGAAGTATAGCCAAATGTTTTTTTTTCCCACTTGCATTTACTACTTTGCTTCTGTATGTACATTTAAACTATGATTTTTGTATACATTTATCCAAGAACATTCTTCATCACACTTATGTTTACCCGTTTCACGTATCAACTAGTTACTCACACAGAACTTTAATGCGAATTCCGTAGCATAATATTCCACATACCACGAATGCGAATTCCATAAAGTTCAGTACAGCTAAACCAACGCTGTTTGATACAAACAATGTAACTACTACTTCTTGACGCGATACTAAATGTGAAAAATTTCTTTTTTCCTTGAGGTTTTTTTTCCTCAAATTTTCCCCAAGAAAAAAAATTTTCCCCAAAGAATTCCCCTCAAAACCCATTTCCCCAAAATTTCCCCCGAGAGCACCAGATTTCCCCAAAATGGAGAAATTTCCCCCAATCTGGCAACACTGAATGCAATGGCATAGATTTCTTTCTTTATGTTCATACTTTTAGAGGAGAAGAAAAAAAAAAGATTTCGACTTATAGAGTTACGTCAACAAAAAAACTTTGGCAAGTCATGAAATAAAATTCGACTTATCGAATATTTTGATTCATTGAAATTCGGTTTATCAAAAATAAATAACATTAGTTCTTCATTCAGGTAGATGGGAATAAATTCACTTCGGTTTATCGAAGTTTTTGGCTCATCGAAGTTTGACTTACCGAAGTTTCACTGTATTTCAATTATTTTGAAGGTTGGGAGTCATTGTAATCAAATAAATTAAAGATTTCAAAAAAAAAAAAAAAGAAGTAACGTAAGTGAAAGTAAAAAGGTTGAATGAGGTTGTTTCCTTCAGTCAAAAGTAATACTTTTAGTCACTGAAATTGATAGAATAAGCAAAAAAAAAATAACATGAACCCACAAAATTCTTTCATTTTCCCAACAGTTTTTTTTAATTTTTTTTTAATTTCCGATTTTTCAAACAAATCGTGGTCTAGATGACGTCACAAATGATGCTTTTTGGCGCATCTTTGTACCGCGTTTCCACGTTATGGTAATTAAGAAGCGAATTAAAAGTGCGCTCTACACTGTTAAAACTACAGGTTGCATTCGTCAACTTTCAGGGTTGAAGCGCTTGTTCACCAGCGGCACCCAATACGGAGCCGAAATGGCACCTCTAACTAGGGTGAAAAACCGGCACCCTTTAAAAAATAGGCAGCCGGGGCGAAAAGAATGAACCTTCGGAGAGAGAAATGGCACCCTTACTGTAGATCCTCCTCCCCCCTTCCCCGTATTGTGTGCGTTTTTGAATACAGTTATGTACTTTTTTTTTTTTTTAATAGTTTTGTTTTGATTCATGATATTCTACGTTTTGGACATTTTTCACATTGCATGAATTCAGTACTGGAAATGATTAAAACTTGTAAGTACAGCATTTGATCATATTTCAGTTTTCAACATAGTTAAGAAGTGCTCATTGCTTTAATTCATCTGATCGTGCTCTAACTCAGTGTTTCTCAACCTCTTTTGACCCACGGGTCAGTAAAAGCAAATGAAAAACATTGCGGACCGGTGAAATTTTTATCCTTTTCTTAAAAATAAATGAAATAAATAATAATAATTATAATAACACTCGGGCCGTTAAAAACTTGTGAAAAAAAACAAAACAATAAATATCTTATCTACCAACTTTACTTGGTATCAAAGAGTTGTCACAAATATATTTAAAGTTAAAGACGAGTAATTATTTCAATAATCATAGTTAAGTTAATGATCATTTGTCAGAAATAACCGCACCGAAAGTAAAGTGTAGAGGTACTTATGAATAATTTACATGAAGAGCCAAAAATATTCCGGGATATTAAAGTTACGGAGAAACAAAATCGTTTCTCGAACGTTCAAAATTTCAATCAAGAGTAACAATAAAATAAAATGCATATGAAATTTTTCGACAGTGTAAAAACCTAAAGAAATAAAAAAAATCCTAACGCTATCGAAATATTAAACGCTAACAGGAAATGATTCAAACACTTGAACGAAAAAGAAAGAAAAAAAAAGCTAGACTGAGAGAGATTTCTTTTTTATGTTTTGCGCTTGCTGGTTTATAGTGATCTACGAAGCACAAGAATCATTTTTATTTAGGTTCTCACTTGTTGATTATTGATAATCTTATTGCGGTTATTATTTTGATGATTAAATGTTGCTTATCGAGTACTCAAGAAAATAATGATAGATATATTTAGTAGCGTTTTGAATGATGGAAATTTCACAACAGTAACGGTAAACTGAAACTAAACAACTAACGGTACTACGCTACCGTAACGGACTAACGGTAACTGAAAAGCAGTAAACGTACTTTTAACTATGTTTGAAAGCCCTAAAAACTACAAAGTGATTAAAAAGCTGTACTTGTTATTTTAAAGAATTATCCTAGAAAAGTTGAGATTTAATCCAATAGTGTACTTCATTCAATGTGAAAGACATAGAAGGCCACGCATAGATGCAACTTATCATTCGACCGCCATATTGAAGTGGTTGAATGGTGAATGTATGCCGGAAGCGCATGCGCCAGCGAGTCATTTAGCGATTGCTTGCTGTTTTGGCACCCTTGTCTGCGATTATCTGCTGTTTTCGCACCTCTGCTCTATTTCCTGGCCAGTATGGCACCCTTGGGCACCATGCTTTCACCTTAGAGGGAATATATTCACTCGTCTGGAACCCCTGGTTATAACACTGTACGCTTGCTATCAACCATATCGTTGCCAATACTCGTGAGTAAAGACGCGAATTAAATATTTTGCTCTGAGAATGGCAACGCAGAATGGCATTTCATCATTTGTGATGTCATCTGCATCATGTAAACAATGAAAGATCATCGATTTAAGTAATTTTTAAAAAATATTAAGCTTAAACAAATTATTTAAAAAATGGTTAGATTCTATGTTTTTAAGCATGTTCTTTCAGAAAAAAAATACTTTTAAAATATTGCAAATGACCCCATTGGGCGGGGAGCAAAGGTTTCAATCCATACCACTTCATCCAGGTTACGAAAACCATTGATTCAGATTACCGTGGTTTTTTAAATTTTTGTAATTGTTATAGTTGCTACCATAATTATCCTTGTGAAGTTTATTTGGATGTCTTCCACACTATTTGGGACATTAAATTTCAAAAAGATAGTTTTACTTTACAGTAAACTGTGTAGTTTGGGACATAGATTGAGAAAGCATTTCATAATTTTGCCCGTTTTCATCATATAAACAAGCTTTTTTCATTAAAATTTTCAGAATAAACTTACATGATTAGACAAAAAAATATATTTTGCAACATATCTGTTTTAATGGTGCAATTATTATAGGTTGAATTGAAGAAAAAATTTGAACTTCATCAATAAATGCACTGTAAAAAACGATTCAGAAACGTTCTTGGAAAATTATGGGCAGCTGATGTGCCCAATTTCTACCAGTAACATACCTTGCAAAAACCAGGAACGTTTTCCGCAAATATTAAATAAACTTCTTGAAATTGTCCCGGAAGCTTCCTGAAAAATTCAGAAATCTTCCCGTTTGAAGTCAGTCGTTTCTCTGGAACGTTAGGGTAATAGCTTGGCACCTTTCTAATTTATTAAGAAAGTTCCATAAGTAGTATGGCTGACATGGCCAAAGCTAAGCCAGAATTGCAAGCAAGTAATGAGAATTTCACTCGCCTAGCAATTCTTGCAAAGCAATGCAGTCCATACTTATTTGCTCCTTTTGGGAACTTAATCAGCATGGACGAGCCGTAATCGAACTGAAACCGATATACTTTATAAATACACTCAGTTAATCTTTAAACTGAGAGCTAAAAGTATTTTTCACAACAGAAGAAGTCTGCATTCGTGCAACTTGTAGCAATTCAGGAAACTTTTTGACAATGATACTTGATTTTTCCAGGAAGTGAATAAAAGCTATCGAAATTCTGAAACGTTACACGGAAATACTCAGTAACGTTTCGGAATTTTTTTACAGTGTTGGATTAAAAACAATAGACCAGGGGTTCCCAACCTGTGGGTCGCGACTCCCAAGGGGGTTGCAAAGCCTTTTTTACGGGGTCACGACATTATCCCTAAGTTTAAAAATATACTATACCATAGTTGAAAATTTGAAATACCTAGGGGGGGGGGGGGAATAGCATCAATACTTGAGCGCAATGGCGAATCCAGGAGAAGGGCTATGGTGCTACAGCAACCCCTCCCCTCTCATGCCAGAGTACCTGATTTCAGACCATCCTCTAAGATTATCCATGGCCCCACTCAACACTTAAGCACCAGCGCCATTAATTGAGTGGGACCATGGATTATCACTCCCCCTCCCCTCCAAATATAAATCAAGACTATTTCCCTCTATCTTGCCATACATACGTTTGAAAAAAACAGGATCTTTTTAATGCCCCCCTCCCAATTTTTTGACCTCGAGACGGCCTTGTTAAAAGAAAATGCCTTCATTCACTTCATTGAAAGGTGGAGAAAACAAAATCCTGCATTCGCCATTGCTAAGACAGAAGGATTTTGAAAGCGGCGAAATGTATGTTTAACATTATCGAGACTTTTTTTTTTTTTTTTTTTTTTGAGAAATCACATTTCTTATTGTTCTCACTTGACTGTTTTGAATTCCTATGATTTTATTCCACCCCCCCCCCCCGGCCTCCCTCTGCATCACCACCCTCCTTATGCTGCTCTTCTAGCGAAACCATTCTCCAAGTTGCGTCCATATCCTACACACGCACGCATACATACACACACCTACACACACACACATACACACACACCACCACACACACACATACATACACACACCTACACACACACACACACACAAATACACATACACACACTCATGCCTGCACACAGACTCAAACACATATGCCTACATACGTACATACACTCGTGATTGGGAAAAACATAATTTGAATTCTTGATGTCAAAATTCAAATAATTTTTTTTTTTATTTCTACTTTTGCACTTATTGTAGAAATAAAAAAAAAAATCACACATTAAACTGAAATACAATAATTCAAGTTTCTTGAGTCAGGGCTGTAACCAGATTTTTGTTTCGGGGAGGGTTTTTACCAAACATATTTTTCGTAAAATCTATATAATCAATTAAATTTGATTTTATCGAATATGCTTTTGATTTTTGTTGCAATTTTAAGCAAATGAAAAAGATGATGAATTTATTTAATGATGAAAAAAAAATCTACTGTGTGCAGTGCATAACACCTTTGTACCTCTATGAATCGATGTATTTTCGATAACTCAAAAGAGCTGATGCGCACACTCATGTATAAGCACAATCGAAGTAATGCTTCTTAAAGTAATATGTTTTCACAATAAATGAATAGGTCAAATACAGAACTTGGTCGTCTCAAATTTTAAAAAAATCGATGATTTTGTAAGAAATGATGTTTGCAATAACTGCAAATAAAATAAAATAAAGGAATAAAAAAATTAATGCTGTAAATAGTACAACTTTTCAATAAAAATATCATTTTTCAAATGAAATTGAAAAAAAAAAGAAAAAAATGAACTGAAAAATTTTTAAAAAGGTAAATTATAATTTTTTCAGCAAAAAAAAAATGATGAAAAGGTTTTTTTGGAATGCTTTTGAAAAGTTTCGTTGGGGGTTTGAATCCTAAGAACCCTCCCCTTGCATACGGCTCTGCCTTGAGTTATTATGTAAAATATGCGCAATGTCTGCTCATACGCAGACGCGCGCGCACACACACACACATTATATATTCGGGGAATAGTTAGGGGTCGCGAGTTTCTTAGTTGTTGAAATGGGGGTCGGGACGTGAAAAAGGTTGGGAACCACTGCAATAGGAAAAGACAATCCATAAACTAAACTAGTTGTTTCTTGAAAATAATCCTTCAAGTATGTGAGCTGGTGTTCTTTTTCTTTTTGTTTTTTATCTAAAATTCTCTGAAAGCAACAAAAAAGGAAGAAAAACGACTACGAGTACAAAAGATCAGACATAATCGAATCTTGTGAGAATGACTCAACAAAAATAATCTATGAAACTACCCATTAAGATTTTGGGGGCTGGAACACAAATGAATGAAAAAGAAAATAGAACCTCATCCTAAAACCACAACAAAAATAGTAGCGGAGAAATAAAAAAAAACACATGCGTTTAAAGTAAACGTGCGAGGTTATGGGACGCCATGTTTGACCACGGTAGAAATAATTCCTGCACGTTATTTTTAAGACTCGTCGGTCCGCGAGCCGGTGTCCCTCCCCCCCCCCCCCCTTGCTTCTTCGTATATTTTTTGCTTATTTATTTTATTTTATTTTATTTTATTTTTTCAAGGCGGAATCATGAATTGCTTGCTTATTGTTCTCACTTGACCGTTTTACGCGCTCGTCCTTTGAGTTTTGGAGGACTCCACCTCGGCCGTCCCCTACCAATGCTGCTCCTTCAGCGAGCACCGTCTCCAGGTGTCTTTCATATCCTACCAAGGGCACCCATATAGGGGGGGCAAGTAGGGGCTCAAGCCCACCCCGTTTAAAATAAGAGCTTCCTTGCTTCTAGAACTTTTTTCTTTGCAAAAATGAAAAAACATTTTTTTTCCAGCCTACGCTGAATAAGTTATTAAAAATATCAAATTTTATTAACTCTAATGTGTTCTGAAATCTGTTTCTATGGGGAAAATACCCTGCTAAACCACGGAAAAAAATATCTGAACCCCCCCCCCCCCTACTTAAAATTTTGCACATGGGTGCCCATGTATCCTACACTATAGTGCCTAGAAAGAAGGTATAGTATAGTTGGCTTACATTAGGTATAGTTCCTCTTTCCAGGCATTATACCTACACACACATAATAGATGCCTACACACACACGCGCACTCACACACACATACACAATAATACACACACATCCCAGGGGTGCTTACCTGGGGGGGGGGGTTATGGCGTAGACTGCGCCATTGAAATTTTTATGGGGTTGTTTTGAGGGATATTTTCCCCTGTTTGAGGGGAGGGGCTCTTTACGATATTTAGCGTGGGCATGCGCCCTTGCTCTTAGGGAGCACCCCTGCACACGCCAACACACTTGCACACACGCACACCAACACGCCTACATAAACACATGCACGCAAGTGGGGGCTTATGAATTAGAACTTCCTTGCCTTTCGTACTTTTTTCTTAGAAAAAAATGTAAAAACATTTCTTCTCCAGCCATTAATGAATAAGTTATAGAAAATGTCAAACTTGAATAACTAATCAGTACTGAAATCGGTTTCCATGGGTTTAATATCCTATTAAACCACGGGGAAAATATCTGAGCCCCCTCCCCCCCCCCCTTTAATATTATGCATATGGGTGCCTATATTGTGATTGTGAAAATCATAATTTGAATTTAATATATCATAGTTCAAAATAATTTATCTGGGTTTTTTTTTTCTTTTTCTTTTTGCTCCCTCGAACTCGTGCTGTGCTCCTGTGTGTAAGCACTGTAAGCAAGACTTTAGAAATCATTCGTTCTTTGATTCTGCTTTTGCAGGGTGTTTTCAATAATTGGGAAATTGCATTGCTGCGCCGTCAAATTTTTGTGTGCGAAGTTTTATTTCTATAACTCTGTTGTTTTATGGCAACTCTATGCAGATAGATGTATTTCTCTTCTTTGTTTCTGCTTGAAAAGGAAAACCATTCCTTGCGCAGACATCGGTGCAAAAATTTAACACTAATGAATTAAAATCGCCAATTTCAAAATTATCGAAATATTCCCATTTTTGTGAATAGCAGAATTTTGTAGCAGCGATTCAGATCCCAGAATTTGTTAAAATATATATATATATATATATATAGAAAAGAGTTTCATGGTGGCCACAACATACTAGTTTTTATTTCAATGTAAAGTTTCAAAAAATGTTTTGTCTTGCTATTTAATCGTTTAGAATAGAAACTGGTCAAATGCCAAAAATTATAATTTTATAACAACGATTTTCACTGAAACAAATATGCATCTTTTTCAGTTTAAAATACTGTAATCCTTATCGAAAAAATTTAGTTGGACGTTAAAAATGCTTTTTCGCAATTTCAGAGCTTAACGCTTGTTTGATTTCCGAAACAAACTTTTCAATTATAATAGTTTGGAATAGCATTACTATTTCCTCTCGAGAGAAATGCTTGCAAGTGCGGGTGGTCCGTCGCATTTCCAAAATCTTGGACTGCACCTGTTTGCAAGTGGTCGATGACCCACACAAGAAAATGTTGGATTCAAGGAATTGGAGTTTTTGTTTTTATCGTGACCAAAATTACCCAGTGAATAGCCATTTTTTTTTTTCTTTTTTAGTAAAATAATAGCCAATGATTTTTCGCCACGTCTCTTTTCTTTTTATAACCACTACATTCAAAGTTTTCTTCGTAGTTACTTTCGAGGTAGCAAGCCAGATCGACAAAGGCTTCAGACAGAGAAACATCACTTAGAATACAGAAGATTAAATTTAAATTTTTGGTAGAACACTCCCGAGTTTTCGGATTATAACGACTTCAAAGATTAAGACGAAGGTACACAAAAAAGTGGTAAGCTATATTTTTCATTCAGTTTTGAAGGTGATATAATTAGTAATGATTGATTTTTTAATGGTTAAGATAAATTTGAAATATCCTAAAATAATATAACTGATTTTTAAAAACTATTTCTTATCTTGCAATCTCTGTCATAATGCCCGTGTGTTACTCCCGGTTGCCAAAAGTAATGAAGAAAAAAAAACACGAAGATTTTAAACTTCTGTTTTTACAGGAATGCCCACCTAGGAGGGGGGCTAATGGCGCAGACTGCGCCATTGAAATTTTTAGGGGAGGGGTGTTTTGAGGAGTATTTTGTAATTTGGGGGGGAGGGGAGGCTCTTGCTTTTGGGATGCGCTCTTGCTCTTAGGATGGGTGGGCACCCCGAGCTTTTATATTGATGCCGGGTCACTTAGATTCATACTACTTACTTGTAGTTCTGTCTTAGCTGTTGCCATTTTTTAAAAAATGATACTTTTGCTTTCTTGGTAAGCGAGAAAGGTGCCAAGCTGTTTTAAACCTAAGTTTTCTCTAAAGGTTCCAGAAGCATGACTGGCACTGGCTTTAAGGGGAGATTTCTGAATTCTTTAGAAAGATTCCAGGATCCAAGATAATTTCAGGAAAGATACTGAATTTTAGCGGAAAACATTCCTGCTTTTTTTGAAAGATATGTTTTATGCAGAAATTGGGCCACATTGCTGCCCATTATTTTTCCAGAAACGTTTCGGAATTATTTTTACAGTGTAGAATTATTTGCTTCAATTGGTGTATTAAGACATTTTTTGCATGAAGTACATTTTTACTTCCTTTTCCAAAAAAGGAAGTACACTGGTGTGCAAAAATTAAGGACGGAGTCGAAAAATTAGCATATCAGCTGAACGAAGAGGCAGAGCGGACAGAAAGACCAATCAGGAGATTAAGTAAGGTGATGTACGGTAGCATATGCGCAGATATGCAGGCAGACGTAATGGGGGAGTGTCTGAGTAGTATAAAGCATGTTTTCGGTGTAAGATCAGTATTTCTGGCAAAGAGATTGCACGCCGTATAGCAGTTCAAATTACACCGAGTTGCTGCCTCAGCGAAAAATGGCGAATAATCAATCTGTTAGGCGACATGTGGATGTTTTTACCCGAGGTCGAATCATTGGGAAGTTGGAGGAAGGACGCAGTGTGACAAGTGTGGCTGCAGAGTTTGGAATTGCTCACAGCATCGTTTCACGACTTTGGAGACAATTTCAAACTACAGGAACAGCTATCCGGGGGCTCAGTAGTGGTCGTCCACGAGGAACCACACCCGCAGATGACCGGTATATTGTCTTACAGGTCAGAAGAAACAGGCGGCAGACAGCGGGAGAAATCGCTGGACACACGACACAGGCGATTGGACGACCGATATCGCGTTTTACCGTGGCCAGAAGACTGCACGGTGGCGGTTTGTTTGCACGACGCCCTATACGGTGTGTACCTCTAACGCCTGTCCATCGGAGAAGGCGTTCTTTGTGGTGCCGTGAACACCGGAATTGGAGAGACAATGAATGGGGACGAGTACTCTTTACAGATGAGAACAGATTCAGTCTGATTAACGATTCTCATCGCATACTCATCTGGAGAGAGCGGGGAAGCCGCAATCATCCCTCGAACATCATTGAAAGGGACAGGTATGGAGGTCGCGGTGTTCTCGTTTGGGGAGGCATCATACTTGGTAGTCGTACAGACCTTCACATCTTCGACGCAGGTTCAGTCAACGGTACCCGTTATTGTAACGAGATTCTTCTTCCATATGTGCGTCTTTTTAGAGGCGCTATGGCTCCGCAGTTTCTTTTCATGGACGACAATGCACCATGTCATCGCACAGTAGCTGCCGAACAGCTTTTAGAGAGTGAGAATATTGAACGTATGGATTGGCCGGCACGATCTCCGGATCTCAATCCCATCGAGCATGTATGGGATTTTCTAGGCAGACGCTTGGCAGCTCGTACCTTACCACCAGTAACGATTCGGGAGCTTCGACTGGCGCTGCAAGACGAATGGGCAGCAATGCCTCAACAACTCATTGACACCCTCATTCTCAGCATGGGCAGACGCTGTGAAATCTGCCTAGCGGTCGGGGAAGATCATATCTCCTACTAAAGACCGGATGTTTCTTGCTGGACACCCATCACAGGGATGTTTCGGCCTTCAGTCGCATTGCGCTCCATGCTACTTTTTCAATAAAGCTTCTTTTTATCCCCCTGATTTCTCTTTTAGTAAGTGTTGCTTACATCAGGGCTTCGCAACCGGTGTGCCGCGGCACACTGGTGCGCCACGACAAGGAACCGGGTGTGCCGTAGTATTTTCGTAGTTATATAAAAAGAAAGAGCCTTGATGTATTTTATTTTAAAGTTACGACCAAATAGCGCTTGTATCGTTCTGTAACTTCTCAATTCACCCTGTCGCTCCTGTGCAATAAGACATACCCAAAAAGGGGAGAGGCGGGATTTGCTGTCCCACCTCTTTTAAACTTCTTGTGATCCTATTACTTTCAGTTTTTGAAAACGGATTCTTATTTCCACGAAATCAACTAATTATACAGAATTTTTTTCTAAATCTTTCGCAAACGGGATTTTCGCCCCTCCTCCAGGTAGAGATCGTGCCCTCCCCCGCCCAGAATTTTAGCCACAGCTTTAACTTTTGTTTTCCTCTTTTCCGGTTCCGGTAATAATTTCATTTTATCGTAGTTTCTCAAAGCTTGGTTCTGAAACTTAGCAAACTGGAAATTAAAACTATATACTGTTTCCACCATTTTGAAGCTCTCATGGCAAAGATCTTACCGGATAAGCTGAAGTCAGTTTTAGCTGAAGTCGTGAAAATCGTGAATTTCATAAAATTGAGGCCACTTAATTCTCGCCTTTTCTTCGTATACTTTGTGAAGAATTGGGAGCAGATCACCACTCCCTACTTTTTCATACAAAGATTCGCTGGCTTTCATGTGGTAAGGTAATATCAATAATTTTCGAATTGAGGAACAAGGTACGACAGTTTTTGATTTTAAAAAACGAAATGCAGTACGCCAGTTTGTTGAAAGACAAACATTGGTTGGGAAAGCTAGCGTACATGGCAGACATTTTTGAACACATCAAAAAATTGAATCGGAAAATGCAAGGACAAGGAGAGAATTTGGGTTACATGTATGCACAAGCTATAAACGGGTTCAAATCAAAAATTCAGCTGTGGAGAGAAGAACTAGATCGTGGCTCATTGGACATGTTCAAACGGACCGTCAACATGGTATGTGAAGGAAATGGCATGGAAGAAAAGCTGCTGAATGTGGTGTCAGAGCATTTAGTCATACTTCAAGACAAGTTTAAGCACTATTTCAAGAATACTGACAAAGAACAGTATGACTGGATTCTCTTCATCTGCGGATGCATCAATTAAAGACCTTTCTTTGAAGGCGCGAGAAGAATTTATGGACCTCAAGAGCGACCGTACTCTTAAACTTTGGTTGAGCGAAGTGTCTCTGGTCGAATTCTGGTTGCTGGTTAAGAATGAATATCCCACCATCTCTTGCCTTGCTATTGATGTGCTGCTACCATTTTCAACTACATATCTTTGCGAACTCTGCTTCTTAGCCTTCAGATTTATAAAAAACAGCAAGAGAACATCTCTAAAGAGCCTGGATCAAGAATTTCGTGTAGCTTTTTCCAGTATAGAGCCGAACATCAAAAGTTTTTGCTCCTCAATGTAGGCTGAAGTGTCTCATTAGTGTCAAACGGAAGTTAGGTGCTTGGTTTTAATTTCTTGCTTTCTTCTTTCTTGAAACATTATTTGATAAATCGTTTAACTGCACTGCACGCTTTAATGACATGTTTGACAGAAATGCTTTGAAACATATGAAGCATAATTTTCTGTTAAGTCTGATGTAGGTAGTTTTGTTGTTCATTATCAACCTCAATACATTCGAAATATTTTTACTTTCTAAATAAATTTAAATACACTACGTTAGTTATAACCGTTTTATTCGTATGAAAAAAGTCCACCTCAACTCGTCTTTGTACCTGTGAATGATAAAAAGATTTCTATATTACCATTGCGAAATTAGGTTCAGTGTGCCCCGTTGATTCAGATTTTTTTTAATTGTGCCGCAAAGTAAAAAATGTTGAGAAGCACTGGCTTACATTACACATGTCCTTACGTATTGGGGATCTTACGGTATTAAATGTGTTGATTTGGAAAGCTTTTGTACAAAGTTATATTGAAAAAACCGTCTCGTCCTTAATTTTTGCACACCAGTGTATTGTATTCGCCAAAAGATTTTCACTCTAAAATCGGCCTTAATTTCCATTTTTCTCACCCCCGAATGAATGTTGAGTTTTTTTTTGGGGGGGGGGGACCCGACCACACGTGGATATATGCCTAGGAACGTACAGACACCAGAAATATCCATTAAGACGACCCCCGAGTTAATTTCAACGAATTTTCTCGTGACGTCCGTATGTACGTATGTATGTGTGTATGTATCTCGCATAACTCAAAAACGGGATGTCCTAGAAAGTTGAAATTTGGTACGTGGACTCCTAGTGGAGTCTAGTTGTGCACCTTCAATTTTGGTTGCATTCGGATGTTCTTAAGGGGGTCTTTTGCCCCTTTTTGGGGGGAAATCATCGTTAATTTCGATGTAAACCCAAGTTGTCTTAAAATTTGTCGGACACTTGGTGATATATCACTAGTCTGCTGGTCGCCAAGTTTTCTCGCCAACTTGACGACAAATTTGGAGATTTTTATAAAATATTTTTTTTTTTTTAATTTGGTTTCAGTTTGGCCACTGTTGGTGATATTTAGAGAGTAAACAATTGAATCACATTAAAATTGCCAACAATGGGGAAATGGCATTAAATTATAGTAAAAGGAAGTCATGTGATGCACGCATCAGCTCGTTGTTTTAACAAAGGCGATTTTAGGGGTCCCCGGAGGAAATTTTGTAAAATGGACATAAAATTCTGCATTTTGAAGCCTTATAAAGGTTGATGGGACAGACATAGAAATAGATAGCTAAATTACACTGTTGTACAGTATTGTTCAAACTTTCTAAGAAACAGCCATTTTAAGTATGAAAGAAAAAATAAACTATAGATTTCTCATTACAACAACCTTTTTTTAATTATAAGTAGTGCAGAAAACGAAAAGGAATAGAGGTAGTGTATCATTTTTTTTTTTTTTTTTTTTTCAGGCTAAACAGATTAACAATATGCAATAGAAGTAAGATAAAAGCAATCAATACAAAAGAATTTCCAAAATACTGCATTCAAGATTGAATATATAGCGAGATATGAAACATGTGAGTCACAAAAATTTATTTCGAATAATATGTTACAAACGTGAGAACCATGATTTTTATTCTTAATGCAGGATGTGGCAAGGAACTGAATTTGACAAATTTTGGCATTCCTCTCCCTCTACCATTTGTTAGAAATTTTAAAATTTAGGGTTTGTAGCCATACGTTTCCAAATATTCAAACACTTGAAAATGAAATTAGTTTTTTCAACCAACTTCCACTTTTAAGGAACGAATCATGCAATTTTTTTTTTTTTTTTAAGGGAATTAGGGACCCACTTCAAAGCATGGGCCCTAAGCAATAGCTTGTTTATCTTATAGGCAAATTCAGCCCTGTTTGCAATTCACTCTTACCTGCAGATTTTTGCTTGATTTTTTTGTAATTTTTACAAAAATTCGTCAGTTTTTATGATTAAAGGATTTTTACGATTTTACCAATCTTTGTTAGGTTTTTATAGATTTTTAAAAAAATTCAGCAAATTTTTCCAAAACTTTTGATAACACAATCATTTAGATTTCAATAATGACAAGGACTGACTCACTTAGATGATTATGACTTACCTTACTTTTTAAACAGTATTTATAAAGTAAGTAAAATTGTACTTTCCCTCAAAGTAAAAAGATTCAATTAATCAGAACACTCAGATAACTGAAATTTATTCAGTTTGGGATAGAATTAAATTTCTCTCTCTCTCTCTCAAAAAAAAAAAAAAATAAATAAATAAATAAATAAATAAATAAAAAGAAAAAGGAAAAAAAAAAACTTTTTTAGAATCTCTCAAAAAGTCAATTAATCTACTAAGAACATAAATATTATGCACAAATATATTTTAAATGTGGACACAAATCATAACGAGTAGATCGTTCTGTTAGCGCGAATGGGGGGGGGGGGGGGGGAGTTTTCCTCCCTTTGTTTTAGGTTCTAATTTGTTAAAATAATCGTCAATTATTATAAGTGTTGCAGCTTAAAAGACAGCTTGTTTAGCCAACATTTTCATACACTTGCCCAAATGGTTTTCAGTCCAAAATACTGAATTTAGACACATTTTCAGCACCCCAGTGACAGCTGCGCTATTTGTATTTAATGTTCGTTTTTTTTTCTTTTCTTTTCTTTTCTCCCATCAGAAAAGGACATTCGCTATTCTCTTTATTTTCATTGAAAAATTCAAAAAAAAAAAAAAAGTAATGATTTTTTTGTTTTAAGATTTTGGAAGATTTTGGATTACTATATAAAGTCAAAGCTGGAGGATATTGCCCCTATGCCCCCCCTCCCACTATAAACCCACTCATGCTCTTCTGAACTATTCAAAAAAGAAAAAAAAAAAGATTTTTTTTTTATTTTTGGAAAATGTGTTGTTACTACCTAAAGTTCTCCCAAAACTGGGGGGGGATTGCCCCCCTCTGCCCCCCCCATAAATCCGCCCATGTATGGTAGTAAGTTTATTTGCAATTTATTTATAAAAAATTTCAAACTGTGTAATACAGAAATAACGCCAACACAAATTACACGAACTCGGACTTCCGTGATTTTTTACTTTTTATCAAACGGCCAAGACAGAATTTATTCTACCAATATTTTAGCGGTTTTATTTAGTTTTAATAAACAAAAAAATATAAAGTTTAGCATATTTTCAAGTTGCCACCAGTAAAATTTATTTACCAAATATTAAAAGTATATAAAATATGAACCGGAGTCCTGAACATCAAAATCTACCAGTTTTTACTTTCTTCTATATCTAATATATAGAAGAAAGTATTGGATTCGCGCAAATTTTCGAATTTCGAATTTTGACGGATTCGAACGTTTTGAGGTGTGCTGAGTCCATTTCGACCATTTTTGGAAAATGTCTGTCTGTCTGTCTGTGTGTGTATGTATGTATGTGTGTCACGTCTGTGTGTGTCCAGTTTTTTGTGGCCGCTCTACAACAAAAACTACCGCATGAAATCGAACGAAATTTAGTACACATATGTGCCCATATGTGAACTTGTGCCCATTAGTTTTTGGCGCGAATTCCTCCAAGGGGGGTGGAGCAATGGGACGTTTTTCGAGTTACGCGTGCTTGCTATTCCTCAGGAAGTTACTGGCGGAATCAAAAAAAATTTGGTCCATTTGTTGGTATTAACAGGAACAGGTGCTGATTCAATTTTGGTGTCAATAACTCAAACGGGGGTTGAGCTATAGAACGTTTTTTGTCGTCAATTGTGACTGCTGTATCTCAAGAAATAATGAACGGAATGAAAGAAAAATTTATCGGCAAGTAGCCCTTAGTGGGTATAAGAACTGATTTTATTTTTGTGTCAACAGCTAAAAAGGGGGCAGCGCAATCACCCGTTCTTTTTTTTCCATTTTGAGTGCCCTATCTCAAGAAGTAATGCTACGTTCTGGTTGAAATTTGGAATATATGTGAATCCATATGTAAACAGGCTTTGGTTCTATTTTGACGCCGATCGCTCCAAGAGGTGTTGATTTTTTTTTTTTTTTTTTTGCGAATAAAAATATTTTTATTAATGCAACAATAAGAAAGATAAATGATTTATCTTTCTTATTGTTGCATTAATAAAAATATTTAAAATCGTAATAGATTGTCGTCTGCGTATTTCTCGTGATTTTAATTGTATGGAAATGATAGGAAATATTATCTCAATGATTTAAAATTTTTAACTGTTGCCATCTTATGTTTGTTAACAAATAAAATATTTGTAATTCATTCAAGCAAGGCTTTTAAAATAACTTTCAATTTTCGTTCTTTGCTTTGCTTTTGCAATAATTCAGACATTGGGATAGTCGTCAAGTTTTTGCATGTGTCATTTTGTTTTCGTTGAGAATATTGCTTCCTCGTCAAGCATGGGGAGGGATCAGAAAAAAAAAATATATAGAAGAAAGTTTCGTGATGGCCACAACATACTAGTTTAAAATCGATTGATATGTATTTATTCTATTTGTTTGATATCTCGAGGAGTAAACTTCTCCTTATTCGCCGCGTACAAAACATTCGTTTTCATTTTGTTAGTGAAATGTTATGTTTGTTTACATGCGGTATTTCGCGCACAGTAATGCTATTGAATTACCATAAAACAGAGTATTCCAACAAATACTGCACAAAATTCAATTCGTCAGTGGAAATGGTAACACACTTCGCATCTCAATTTTGTTTACACCGGACGCATTTTCATCGGGAACGTTTTTTCCTAGGGGACTTTTTTCCGGGGATGTTGCATCCGGGGACGTTTTGCTGGGGACGTTTTTTCCTGTCACCCACATCTTCATTCCTTTCAAATTCGGATTCATGGATTTGTACCGCTTTTAAAGAATCTTTCTTTTTGATTGTTGGATTCCTTTCAATATAATAAATAAGATTTACTTTACTTTCTAAATCTAAAGTGTTTAGCTTTCGCTTAGACATCTTTAATAGTAAAGACAAATCTTTCTCTCTCTCGGCAACTCATCAGCAAATGATGGAACTAAAGAATGAAGGGGAACGCATCTTAACTTAGGTTAGCCTTTGAATAAAGGGACAATCAGTTGAGTTGACAACTTAAAATCAGATTCGTAGTCCAGCAACAAGTGTAAACAGTACAGTACAACAAAAGAAAACAAGATATACTCATCTTCTCACGTGTAATTCCTTTATCGCACATTGGCTCAACTGGCGTTCTCCTTGCTTTAGAGGTCTAACGTGCAAGAATTGCAAGGGAAGCTGAATGAATTTTTCTCTCATAGTCACTTGTTTCTTTCATTCTTTTTTTTCTTCCATTCTTCCAAAATAAATTTTGAGTCATCTTTGAAAAAATTTCGACTTAAAGGAAGTTAACATCGAGATGTTGCGAATAACTAGCGTGGAATTAAAGACAAAAAGATCGGGACTTCATAAAATCTTCGAGTTATAGTAATATTCGAGTTTAAAACTTCGAGTTATCGCGAATTGGCAGTAGTTTTTTTATTTTCAGTCCTAACGTAAATGAGCTCGTTCAAGGTCATGGAGCTCATCGCAGAGGAATCCTATTCTGTCTCACCATATTTTTTGTTACGCAAAAGTGTAGTTTAACGAGCTGATGTGTGGATCACATGACTTCCTTTTACTTCAATTTAATGTCATTTTCCCATTATTGGCAATTTTAATGTGATTCAATAGTTTACTCTCTAAATAACGCCAACAATGACCAAATTGAAACCAGATTTTTTAAAAAAAAATCGCCAATTTTGTCGCCTACTGGCGACCAAAAGACTGGCGATTTATTGCCAAGTTACGCCAAATTGTAACACCACTTCAGTTTACATCGAAATTAACAATGATTTCCGGCCAAAAATGGGCAAAAGAACCCCTTAGAAACTCCCGAATGCAACCAAAAGGGGAGGTACACCACTAGACCCCGCTAGGAGTCTACGTACCAAATTTCAACTTTCTAGGACATACCGTTCTTGAGTTATGCGGCATACATATGTACATACGGACGTCACGAGAAAAGTCGTTGTAATTAACTCAGGGAATATCAAAATGGATATTTCGGGCATTTATACGATCTTAATCACTTATCCACGTGTGGTCGAGTCGAAAAAAAAACTCAACATTCATTCGGGGATGAGCAAAATGGAAATTGAGGCCGAAGTGAAAAAAATTTTCGCGAATACAATACTTCATTTTTTGTAAAAGGAAGTAAAAAGTACAATGCGCAATAACAAATGTCGCATAACTCAAGAACGGCATGTCCTAAAAAGTTGAAATTTGGTACGTAGACTCCTAGTGGAGTCTAGTTGTGCACCTCCCCTTTTGGTTGTATTCGGGTGTTTCTAAAGGGGTCTTTTGCCCCTTTTGGGGGGAAAATTGTAAATTTCGATGCATACTCAAGTGGTGTTATAATTTGGCGGACACTTAGCGATATAGCGATAAACCGCCAATCTTTTGGTCGCCAAATTTTGTCGCCAACTTGGCGACAAATGTGGCAATTTTTCTTTTTAATCGGGTTTCAATTTGGCCACTGGGAAAATGACATTAAAATTGGAGTAAAAGAAAGTTATGTGATGCACACATCAGCTCGTATTTTCTTTAACGTTGGTTATTACGTCAGTGCATTTGATTCGTTACAGCAGGGGGTGAACGCTGACTGGGTCGCAGTCTCAATAACAGTTTTTGAATAATTTCGCTAATTTTACCCCACACTTTAAAGAGACTATCCAAAATTTGAGCAGCTTAACGTACTGCACTGTCATGCGAGTCATCTAGTGTTTCATCCAAATTTCTGTCACCTTTTTAAAAGTCGGGCCGAATATTGAATATTACACACCTAATTATTCATCCAGCATCATTTTCAAGGTACCACCCACATTTACATTATTGGCTTCGCGGTTCCAAAGACATCGACAGGCTCTTTCTACAGGTTAGAGAGCAAAAAATAAAAAATGTCAAGTTTTTCATTGTTTTCTTCTTTGGAAAAAAAATGTGTTTTGCTCTTTTAATTTTTGCTCTTAAATTAAAGGTTTCGAGCGCATTCCTTAAATTTCAAAAAGCGTTCCAACATTGCATTCAGGCTAATCTAGCAGATTTTGCACTCTGTAAATACTCTTTCTCAATTTCTTATGAAGCTCAATTTGCTGGGTTTCAATATTCAGATTTTTTCGCAACTGCTGAACGTATCAACACTGAAACCTCGAAAACGAATAAAAATTCATTCTCAGAAAAATATACTCTATTTTTATTGTTTTTTTGAATGGTAAATCTACCGTTCGCCATATGAGACAAAGTTTTTCTTGCTCTTATTGCAGATAGCCAGGAAGGTGATTAAAATTTCAGATGATGCGTGTAAAAATATTCGTTTCTTGGACGGCAGAAATTGTGAGGTGTTTGAATGAAAAATCTTTGTGGGATCGAAAATCCCGCGGGATTTTGCTCTCAATCCCGCGAGATTAATCCTGCTAAATATCGTGCGAGATCCCGCGGGATTCGGGATCTGGATTGCGGGACTGGAAACCCTATTAGAGATGCATTTTCGAAGCACGTAACTTTAAATGTGAATTTTGTAATTGCTTTTTCATACTGTTTTGTGATGAAATGCTTTAAATAATCAGAGAGCGGATATTTTTAGTGAGGTATGCTTCTAATAATATCTCGCTTGCCAAAAATTTAATAAAGATCTCTGAAATTGTATGTAGAATTCCACGTTTAAAAAAAAAAAAGAAAACCATCCACACAAAATTTTGCTTAATTCAATCAAAATTGTCTTAAACAAACATGATCCATATAAGCGACTGTGGGTACAAAACTCATTTGCTCTCACATCTGTGACTCCTCACATTGCTATGACTTCATGCAGTATAGAATTGTATTGATACTGCCGTGTTTAGGCAGTGCTCCAAACATACTAGACTTTTTTGAAATTCCTATATATTTTTCTACCAAACTCATATGCTTTGCTTTAAAACTCCTATATATTTTGCTATCAAACTCCTATATTTTTCCATTTAAACTACTATATATTATAATTCCACTCGCTAGGAACCCTGTAATTTTTCTAGTCTCAATTACCCCATAAAGGCCAAAAAATACTGATTTTTATATGTACTTTTCAAAATTTTCCCCTGTGGAGTAACCGCTGGACAACCTGAAATTATTAATGTTCTACATCCTACTTGAAGGGCCACTCTCCTGTCATTCTTATCACTACAAGATGAATAAAAAATGTAATAAGAAAATAAAAATAACAACAGTGGAAGCATTAAAAATCGAGACAATGAACATCTCCTATGTTAAATATTTTTTATGCGTGTATGTATGTCTGTATATATATACAGTAAAATCTCTGTAATGCGGACACTAACGGGACGATTTTTTTTTGCCCGCAATTGAGAGGTGTCCGCAGGACAGGGGTTTAATAATGTTACTTGCATTGGTACTGAGGAATTCAAAATTGCCCACATAAGAGGGTTGTCCGTTAGACGGGTTTTACTGTATATACCTATTACCTATGTGTGTATTAGGGCAATGGGCGAATCCAGGCCCCTCCCGAAAAAAAAATTCTGGATACGGCCTTGATAGGATGTGTTTCATGTTTTATAAGATTATTTTTGTTCTCACACCTGTTTTAATGCGATTTTAAATGATGTAAATACTTTTCTTAGGTTAAGCATGAGGACTATCTCGGCAAGATCGGAAATAATTTCGGACATATTTGTTTTCAAATGGGAAATCAAGAACATCTCCATCGAATTCCTGCAACAAGAAGGTATAAAAAGTCCTTCGTTCAACTGTTTCAATTCAGACTTTCATCTGGAGTTGTCTTGCGACAGTTACGGTTGGATTCGGCTGCACCTAGTGCAAACTGCTTCTGATGATCCACCTATGCTTGAAATGGTCGGATTTGGGCTCTTGCGTTCACTTTTCTCTGATGATTGGTTTAATATAATTTTGACTGGACGAGAGAAATCTAGAATATATGATGCATCATTTCATGCCAACACATATCTTCTTGGCGATGTGTTGACAGCAAGGTGCGAAATTAGAGCCTCATACCCAAGGCATTCTCCCGATACTCCGTTAAAGACGAAGGCGAATGGTAAGTACTTATCGATTCTAGAATGCACTTCAATTTTCTTTTTCACTTTTCTTTTTCTTTCTTTCTTTTTCTTTTGTTACTATAAAAATTTGTCTTTCATATATAGTAAAATCAAATGCCAAATGAATGAAAAGTTTTAGTAATTAAGTAAATTTATTCCAATTTTAAAATTTTTTATTGTTATTTTCAGTCCCCCCCCCCTTCTCTTTCTTTCTCTACAGTCATAGAAAAAAAAACGAGCATCATATTTTTTCCTTTTACGCCAATTTAATGATAACAATTCCTTGGAATAAGCAAGGAAACGCTTTAAATATTTTCATCCCTAGTTTGTCGCAAACCGAAGCAAAAAAAAAAAAAAAAACGTTTTACAGAGATTAATTTTCCCAAAATCGGCCATTTTACCGTGATTGAAAGATTAACTCCCTAAATATCGCCAACCGCGCCAAACTGAGAGAAACCAAATTAAAAAAAAAAAAAAAAACGCCAATTTCGTGATTTTTCGCCATGTGTTCGCCAAAATTTCACAACACTTGAATTCGCATTCAAATTAACACTCATTTTCCCAAAAAAAAAGTGTAAACGGCCACTTTTGGAACATCCGAATGCTACCAAAAAGGGAGATGCACAACTAGGCCCCACTCAGAGTCTGCGTGCAAAGTTTCAACATTCTACGTCCTACCGTTTTTAAGGAATGTGAGATACATACGCACATACATACGTTCTTTTTCAGACATCAAGAGAAAACTCGTGGTAGTTTACTCTGGGATGGTCAAAATTGATATTTAGAGCGTCATACATACGTTTTTAGATACATCTACAAGTGCGGTCGGACCAGAAAAACAACTTAACATTCATTCGGAGATCAGCAATTGGAAATTTAGGTCGATGTTTAAGGGAAATTTTTTTTTGCGAACACAATATTTCCTTCACTATGTACAATGAAACCTGTGTATAACGATACTGTCTATAACAATAAACCTGTCTATAACGATACTTTCCTTGGTCCCGGCAAAATGTCAGCATGAATAATCAAACTGTCTATAACGATAACCTGTCTTTTACAAAAACAATTTTAGGTCCCAACAATATCATATTGTACAGTAAAACCTGTCTACAACGATACTGTTGGGACCAAAAAAATTTTTTGTTATATACAGGTTATCGTTATAGACAGTTTGATTATGCTGACATGCTGACATTTTGCCATGGTACCAAGGAAAGTATCATTATAGACAGGTTTATTGTTATAGACAGTTTGATCATTCATGCTGACATTTTGCCAGGACCAAGGAAAGCATCGTTATAGACAGATTTATTGTTATAGACAGTTTGGTTATTCATGCTGACATTTTCCCAGCTACCAAGGAAAGTATCGTTATAGACAGGTTTATTGTTATAGACAGTTTGATTATTCATGCTGAAATTTTGCCAGGTACCAAGGAAAGTATCGTTATAGTTAGGTTTATTGTTATAGACAGTTTGATTATTCATGCTGACATTTTGCCGCTACCAAGGAAAGTATCGTTATAGACAGGTTTATTGTTATAGACAGTTTGATTATTCATGCTGACATTTTGCCGGTACCAAGGAAAGTATCGTTATAGATAGGTTTATTGTTATAGACAGTTTGGTTATTCATGCTGACATTTTCCCAGGACCAAGGAAAGTATCGTTATAGACAGGTTTATTGTTATAGACAGTATCGTTATACACAGTTTTCACTGTATAAGGAAGTAAAAACCAAGCACTCGTTCGTATTCAAAGACCCTTGGTACATATTAAATGTGCTATTTTTTCGAAAATAGTGTGCTCTACATAATTAAGTTACTCCGTTGTTGTGAAAAGGTCGTCTTCATATTAAATTGTTGCATGAGAAAGACCCCCCCCCCCCTCCCATTTTTTTAACACGTATTTGTGATGATCGTTTAACTTTATTTACCAACTGTTGTTTCATTTGCTCCAGCCGTCGCTTCACAATTCAATTGAGAAAAAACCGTCTCGTTATGTTAAAACAAATTTTGATATTTTTGTTCCTAACACCAAAATCACTTTGGGTAAGGCAAAAAAAAAATAAAAAAATATTATATATATATATATATATATATATATATATATATATATATATATATATATATATATATATATATATATATATATATATATATATATATATATATATATGTATTTATGTATGCGTGTACATCAAAGTAGGAACGAGCCCAGCAATAAAAATGTCATTTACTATATCAAAAATTTAATTTTGATTTTTTTTTTTGTGAAAATTGAAATTAATATTTGAAAAAAGGAAAAAAAAATGATCTAAAACGATATTATATTTTGATGTAAAAATAATCTAGAGGAGAATTTATACGGGTATATAAAGGTTGAGCTTAAAATTTAAAAAGTTTTTATTATTTGCTAAAACATCAATTTTTCCTCCTTTTGATGATCCGTATAATTTTGCAAACTGAAACAGTGGAAGTTGATTTTAATGTGAAGGAAAACTACAGTTGGTCACCAGTGAAATGTAACCAATTATAAAATTGCACTATTGCACAAGAGTTATTTTTAAGTTGCTATTCCCTCGTTGGAGGGGGGGGGGGGGCGAGGCCTGATCGGGGATTTAGTAGGATGCATGCAGTTAAAAGGCTCAGTAACTCATCAGACTTAAATTGCATATAAATTTTGTTGGCATTAAAAAGAGGCCGATTCCTAACCTGGGGCAACTCTTTCTATTTCTTGAATAATCTAAACCAGTGATTCAGGTACTACACTAAAGAGTCCATTATGGGTAAGTTCGGAAACTCGCCGCGGTCGCACCGGTGCCACTGGGAGCGTTCGGAAAAGCAATCAGCTGATTTTTGGTGAAACCGACCAGCATTCAAAAATGCTTGCGGTTGCTCTCTAGCAGTCGATCAGAAGTTACAACCGCTCCTACCGCGGTCTAGACGTGGTTAGCGAAATTACGTAGTATGATTCGGCCAATCCGATCGCTTATCAAATTTTACACTCTTTGTGATTGGAGTGTTCATGGAAGCGTCGTCTCCTGCTGAACTGGAATTACCGCGCTGTAACCACGAGCTTTTGGAAACACAGCCCAGATTTTATGCCGAGAAGGTTACAAGAAGTTACAGACCACAGAGGCAATAGATTTGAGGAACAAAACCCCCTTAGCCTTGGTTTTTAACCCTGTTGCCAATCCTAATACAGTAGTTCACTAGCGAAGCATCTGGAGGGTTTTTTTTTTTTTTTTTTTTGAAGGAAAATACCGTTTAAAGGAGTTTTTTTAATCAAAAATACGTGCTGAAGGTGCGGCAAATTTGGCGGATTTCGCCAAATTTGCCGCAAATAATATTGTATTTACTAAACAATTCACGTGCCGCTAATAATTGCGAACAGTGAACAATCACCAAACGCGATAAGTCGCCAAAAAAGACAACCACTCAAACACGTTCTCCGATCCAAAATGGCTAATCTGAAGCTGATGCGTCGGCTCGTATATATAGGGGCCTTAGGTAAACCTAACCTGGAAGCTAGATAATGCAGTGAGTAAAATCTGCTTAGCCTTCACAATGCTACCAGATTATGTTTGCCTCAACTATATATAGTAGTATTTTTATCGTTATCATCAGATGATCTGGACTAAGTAAGGAAATACAGGATTGCTTCGCAAGCAGCGTCCTGCTGTGAAATGAAAATTAGTTAGGGAAAACGTAATATTTGAATAAATGATTATAATTAAATTAACACACAAATGAATTCCAGAGAGGAACAAAGATAAATTTTTAGTGCCAATCGCTTAAAGTTTAAGGCATGTCCATAGTTTTTTTTTTTTTTCTTTAGTATGGAACATTTTTATGAAAAAAATAAGGTGAAGTTTCGTGACGGTAACTTCTTACTATTTCTGAAACACATATACACTAAAAAGAATGAAATAAAAAAAATTTGGGGAAAAAAAATAGAACCGACTTCAAAATTGCTCTAAAAAGTGAAAAATAATTTTATTCTTTAAACACAATTGATAATACTTTTAAACATAATTTTTGAAGTTGGCGCAAAAACGATAGATAAAATTATTCACAGCCATAACTCAACTACAACTATAAATTTAATCAGGTCCAGTTTCGTCACTACGACATACATTATGTGTAAATAACAGCATATGTGAGTAACGATATAAATGTTTCGTTCCTAACTTTGGATGATTTTCTGAAAAAATTACGAACGAGTCATGCTTTACACTGGATTGTACTTTTTGTTTTTGCGCCAACTTAAAAAAATATATTTAACAGTATTATCGATGGGGTGTTTAAGGAATAAAATTATTTTTAAATTTTTAGAGCAATTTTGAAGTCGGTTATATATATATATATATAAAATTAAGCAAACAGAATTGCAAATATTAAACAAATTATAAATAATTAATGATGATAAAAAGGAAAAATGCAAACAGCTAATAAGTAGGAAAAGATAAAGTATGAATCCAGAGCTCATCGGCCGTGGAGGATTCATTAATTATGGTCAAAAGACCAAAATTTTAACTATGAACTAAAAGAGAATGAGCTCTTGGTGTGGTCTTTTCAATATTTTTCACTTTTATTATTATATATATATATATATATATTAGGGTGGTCCTTATTTTTGAAGTTATAGATATTTTACGCGACGCCCTCTCAATTTGTTCCATTATACAAATAAATGATCCTTTCAAAATTTAAGGATAATTCATGAACATTAACCCGTGCCCCTAGGGCCCTCTTTTTTGAGTTTCGAAGAAAAAATTGCGGATTTTCTAATTTTTATGTAAAAATATTCTTACGTTTCGTATTTAAAGCAATTTTAAACCTCAATAGACGTTGCTACTTCCAGACCAACCATTCTCTCACTTTCACTCTATAAAATTTTACATGTTACAGAGGGTACATGTACACCAATGGCCTTGGGTCAGGCACACAGCTATTCTGCGCTCGTTTCAAACCAAGCGGCAGAGGAACATCTCATTCCACTAAGATGGACACAAGAGATTCTAAAGGCCATTAATGAATGACCCAGGCCTTTAATGAATGATCTTTGACAACAACAAAATGCATCCTCAACGCTTTAGGGGTGTTGATTTACAAAATTTTCTGTGTATGTAATAGATGTAGCGAATAGGGTCGCTAGGTTTCAATGCTATAAATATAAGCAATGGTAATTATATTTTAATTCGCTGTTCTTTAGTTATAAATATACTTAAATGTTCATGCAACTTTTATTTCTTAAAATATAAATTTTGAAAAGTCCTCGACTGCTCTAACATAAAAATATACTGTATTTTCCGTACCTAAAATATAAATTTAAAAAAAATTCCAGATCGGAATAATGTAAAAAACTATACTTTAAATTAATTTTCTTCTGTTTCAGTACATAGTCCTTTATTATCATGAAATTCTCTTTGTAATTCACAAGATTTAGAAACCGAAAAGGGTTTCTGTCCTAACCTGTTCGACCTTTTTTCTATATCTGGTCTACCACAAAGCAAAAAAGCTTGACAACTAGTGATATCTGCTCGCCTTTCATCTCTGTTAGACAAATGCCACATTAGGGACAAAGATGCCGTTCATTTATTAACAGCCTATGAAGATGCAGTAAATTTAAAATCAATTGACCTTGTGATCAATCGTACATCCCTGAGGTATTTCTTCAGTTGTATATGATATCTTAGATGATTGCTCTTTATTGCTAGCTGTTCAAACTATAGTGTTTGATACAACGGCTTGCAATACCAGCCGTATTAGAGTAAAAACTAAATGGTGATACATTACATTTGTATTGCCATCATCGTGCACTTGGAATCGTTCTGCAGGGTATGTCTTTAAAGAAATTCTTGTCTTTCTTAGTTCTAGACCCGATATTACATTATTGAAGGGCATCAAAATTTCGTAGAAAGATCTCCATCATTCAGAACTTATAACATTTCAGTCAAGTACACATACCACTTAAATTCTAAAAGACGAAGTTGATGACATATTATTGTTCGTTAAAAGCGGAAGTGAGAAAGATTACAGAGAATTCTTATAACTTGTAATAATATTTCCTGGTGAAGTCCCTCCTACAGGGATATGTTCTCGGCAACCTGGAGCTTATCCCTGAACCAGATGGGTGGCAAAAGGAATTTATTGTTTGAAAATTTATATACAGTGGCTCCCAAAAGTGTTCGTACACCTTGAAATTTTATAGTAAAACCAAAATAACGCAAAACTGAATTTGAATATGAAATCCATTTGTTTTTTCACACCATTCTTATGCCATTCTGAATAAAACTCAGTAGTTTTTTTTCAAAATATTGCCAGATTTTATTTTTGAAATTTGTCAAAAAATGAAGAGACGGAGAAATAATACGCCACAAAAGTCGTCGTACACTCAAATTTTTTCGAATAAATTCATTATTAAAACTATCATATGTCATTTTTTTTATTATTTTTGCATTGTGTTGACCCTTAAAAGTCATTTGGCTTTACTTTTTTGTTTATTTATTCCTTAATATTGTGCTTATTACTTTAAAATGACTGGTATTTGAAAAACACCACAAACACCATTCGAAATTTGAATTGTTTACTCACAGTAGCTGTAAATTGGTTTGAAATGTCTCTAAATTAGGTAATTTATACCATTCTATAGTGAAGTGCTTGATAAAATGCTTTAAAGACAAGAATAGGATCGAAAACACGGTAAGAAAAGGTCAACTGGCAAAGTTAACAATGCGTGATCGGAGGTTTACAGTTAGAAAAATTATGAAAAATACACATTTGAGTGCTGAAAAAATTTCTGAAGAATTGAATGAAACATTTTACGTTTAATTTTCACCTAAAATTGTTCGTCAAGTTCTCTGATTAACTGGATTAAATGGGACCTCTTCCTGCAGAAATTTTCTTGTTCGCGCGAATAACAGTAAGCTTACGCTTTCCGTCGCAAAATCAATGATAAATGAGCTCAAAACGTTTTGGAACAACGTCTTACTTATAGATGAAAATAAATTTAACATTTTGGGTGAAATTGTTGTATAATTGTAAATAAAAGAAAAAATGAGGAATTTAATCTGAAGAACTTTGTTGGATCAGTTAATCAGGACGGTGAAAGTGTTTTAGTGTGAGGGTGCATTACAGCATCAGGACTTGGAAATTTGGAATTTTTTGATTAAATAATGAATCATGCTGTTCATTTAAATATTTTAAAAAGCAATTTTAAACTATTAGCCCAAAATTTGGTAATCGGAAACAACTTTGTTTTTTATCGAGATAACGATAAGAAGCACACGTTTGCGTTTGGTGCCTCAAAAATTGTCCTTAAGCTTAGAAATACCCCCTCAATCTCCAGATTTGAACTTAATGTAACATATTTAGAGATATCTGGGGGCTAGATTACGAAAATACAGCTTTGAAACGAAAATAGAGCTAGAAACAGTAAGACTCAAACTGGGGTTGAACACTTACTCAGAAATTACGCAAAAAAAGAAAGAAAAAACAATGAAATCTATTCCCAGACGTTTAAAAGCTCTTGTTGATACTGCATGATGTTCTACTAAATAATAACTTTGTAAAAATTTAGATTATTTACTAATTTTTTGACATTTTTTCAAAGTGTACGCAGACATTTGTGAGATAAAATTTCCGGCAATTTTTGGTTTTTGATTTTTTTAAAATTATGTTTTAATGTTTTATTAAAAATTTTCATGTAGTTTTGTTAAATATAGATCATAGATCTTATAATAAAATACCTATTCCGAAATATTAATTCTAACCAATGGATAATGGCTTATTCCATTGAAAATCGTAGATGTACGAACACTTTTGGGAGCCACTGTATTTAGGAAACAGTTTAAATTGACCTTACATGAAGAGAAAGCCCGTAAATGCTGCTTTACAGTTAAATGCTGTATGAAGATGTGGTTTTACGCAGCAACATAATCTATGCTTCTTTAAATAATATAATGTGTCTAAAAAATTAGCAGCGTACAAAATGATGACAAACATGCAGCAGAAGTAGTGATTGGAAAATTTATAAATCAGTTATGTTATTTAGGGGATGAACTAGTAGCTTTGTCCGTATTGGATGAAGGAATTAACTTTGAAGATAGGAAAAGACTACTCCAAAAAATGCAAGACGTGTCTGATGACTGTATAAAAAATTTCAGATAATAGTAGATGATTTGGAATACTTCCTTATTAAAGTTCTTCATCTTCATAGAATCAATTACAAGTCAATAAAACTATTTGATAAGTTACAAACATCAGAAAATGTTTTCCTATTTGATCCTGATTCATGGCAAAATAAAGGAAGCTATTTAAAGGGAAGAGATATGGTTAAAATGCTGAAAGCTGTGAGTGATACAACTGAAAGAGGAGCACAATTAATCGAAGAATTTTACAGTCAGTTTGCCAAATAGGAGTCACAAATCCAATTTATTTAACACAGTCCAAGACTATCGGAAAAAAATGCACACGATTGAGATTCATTGAGAAAAGCGTACGATTAAGGTCAAGTTTCTAAAGCACTATTTCATTCTTTTGCAATACGTAAAATGTCTAGATGATATCAAGTAAATAAAAAGATTAATTTTTGTTCTACCTCGCCGTAAATTTTTTTTCAAAATTAGGAAAAACGATGAACGTGGTCTGAAGTAAAATCTCGAAGATTTGTGAGAAAATTGTCAAAAATGTTAAAGTTCAACGCCCTAGGGGCACGTGTTATTATTGACCGATCGAGTTCAAATTTTGCACAGATTACTTTTTATTATAGTGTCATAAAACTAGGGGGCGTCACTTGTTGAATTCCGAAAAAATATTTTCCCCATATAAATAAGGACCACCCTAATATATATATATATATATATATATATATATATATATATATATATATATATATATATATATATATATATATATATATAATATATATATATATATATATATATATATACTAGCTGACCCAGCCACGCGTTGCTGTGGCACAGTCGTTGGATTTAAAAAATCTTTTACTCATTTATTTGATAAAGTCAAATTAATATTTTGAATAGACCTTAAAATAGTATAGCCAATTTTAAAACATATAAGGTTGATAATGGGCGTGTTAGGCTGAAGTAAGTACTTGTTAAATTACTTACTACACTTACGCTTAGTAAATTTTGTAATTACGACTTTGGCCAAACATACACAATTAATTGAAATTAGTAGTAAATATCGAAACTGATTATAAAATATCGGAACGTAGAAATTAAGCGTAAACCAACATAACAGTTTTAGGATGTATTCTACATTTTATCCATCTCAGCTTTTTCTATAGTTTGTAATCAATGGCTTCTTTACAAAATATAATAACTAAATTAAAAACATATAAAAATTAAATTTTAAAAATGAGGTAGATAACATTTATTTCGAACTATTAAGCACTAAGTTGCGTACAATATTCTTGCTTTACCTGTCTTTCGCTAACACGAACTGGTGTGATAACTTTCCCACTCGTGAGTAGGCGATAGATAGTTTTCCCAGGATAGAAATATGTATATTTGAAGTCTAAACCGTAAATAGACATTGCTTTGTTTTAAGATCTTTTTAGGGTGATTGCAAAAGCTAAACGCTTTGGAAGTTGAAGCCTTCTAAATGTGTTTGAAAACTATGACGCTGTTAATAGAAGTATGTGGCAACACGAAAAATTCTCTTTAAAACTTTCCCGTCAAAATTGCTGACTTTTGAAGAATAAACGTGTACCGTTGCATACTCTAGGTGGGTTTAAATTGTGAAAAAGAATAATTGAAGGGCCACGGGGGAAAATGATCATAGTCCACCACGCTCAAATTTCCCTCATTACGTTTTAGAGCTTGAAATCTCGAATCGCTTCCAAGTTAGCCTCATTCTTCACTGTTAAAACTCACTCACTATGATGATTCTTGCCTGAATAATATTTCTCTTGAATATTGACAGTAATAATATACGTGTTCCTATAGGTTATCCAGAGTTTTTTTTTAGAAAAATGAACTTTGATCGTTCTTCCCCGTAGCCCTTCAATTGGTGAACCAATTTTTAACCAGAACTCATACATCGGAATTCTCGGTATATCCAGAGAATTTAAAAGTTCAGTTGAAATGCAGTCCACTTTGTTTTCATGAACAACTGTATTGCCTTGTTTAGTATCAACGGACAGCATAATCTGATTATGAATATTTTTTATATCTGCTGGCTCATTTTTCTCAATGACTGTAGCTAAGACAGCGTCATTGCACTTATCTCGTTGAAAATAAGTGTTAACTAACTCGGTCGCCAATCGATCAGGTGATACCACATCATAATGACTAAATAACAAATTTGAAATTAAAATGCATAAGTCTTCAATTAGCACTAAAGCTTCATTACACATCTCTGGTGTAAAATCTAGATTTGGACATCGTTGTGTTTGTTTAACTCTAAGGAGTCGTCTTCATAAAAGATATACATATATATATATATAGTTTCCCCACAGAAATGATGATTGTGTTGGATATTATGTCGTCAAAGTACTTGAAACAATTGACGAAAATTGTTTGTCGTTACGTCAAAGCTGCATTAGAAAGTGCTTACTCCCAATGATTGTGTGCCACCAATAATTACAGTTCGCGACATGCATCGTGATATGTTTTAAACACTCGACAGTTAACGGTCCACAATTATTTTTGATTGTCTGGGAATGATTACCGAAAACAAATGCAAAAATAAATAAATAAATAAATAAATAAATAAAACTTTGTTTCAGATACGCAGTTTTGTTTTGGATAAGGTTTTGATCCCAATGTCTTGGCCCTAATTATACCTGGTATTGATGAATGTTGTGTTCTTTGTTTACGTGACTTCCAGAATTCCTGATTTTATTCAACATTGTTAAAACAATTAAGAATCATCCTGAAAAATTATGGGCAGGTAATACGCCCAATGTCTGCCAATAACATGTCTTGCAAAAAATAGGAACGTTTTCCACTAAAAGTCAGAAACCTTCCTAAAACTATCCTGAAGTCTCTGAAGAATTCAGGAACCTCTCCGATTAGAGACAATTTTTTCACTGAAATCTTCAGAGAAAGCATAAGTAAGTTTAAAGGAAATAGCTTGGCACACTTCTTGACTCACCAAGAAAGTAACAAAAACTTGATCGCAACCATAGCCACTACTAAGATGGGCTTGCAAGCATGCACAAAGAATTCTACTTGCTTCTTACTCTTGGGAAATAGCGGATTACAGGGAGTTAAGTCATTTTGGACGGGCCACGACAACGGAAGTGAAGTTAATCCATGCTTAGAACTCACTAACTTTTCTAAAATAATCCTGGAATCTCTCCGGTTAAAGCCAGTTGTGTCTCTGGACCTTCAGAGAAAACTTAGTTAAATTTAATCTAACAGCTTAAAACCTGCCGACTTTTGAAGAGAGATTCAAAAGCATTTCTGCAAGCATGTTAAAAGCTAAGACAGAATTGCAAGCAATTACCATGAACTTGACGCACCTGCTAAGCTACAAAACTCCGAACCTCATTCACTCGCACTGACAGCTTATCCCATTCAGACGAAACGTAATCAACCTGAGGTTGATACACTTAATAAATGAGCTCAGTAAATCTTTAAACTGGGAGTAAAATATTTTTCACAAAAGTGAGAAGTCTGCATTTTTGACACTTGTAGCAATTTAGTAAATGTTTTGACACAGATACTTGATTTTTGCAGGAAATTGTTGAGAACCTATGAAAACCGACATGTTCCGCGGAAATAATCAGCTACATTTCGTATTTTTTACAGTGCATATTACATTCTCCATTACAGTGCAGAAGTACTGCAAGATGCTGGACAGATGAGTCTCTTTCGTGGATAGGGAAACTAAATTATGCCCGATAGTTTCTCGTTGCTGCTTATATACCTTCTCATTTCTTATCTTGTTATTTCTTCATTTTAGCCTTTTTTTCGTTCTTCAAATGCGACCTAATAAGGAACTTTAATAACGTATTTGAAAAAGTGCTTATTTGATATCAGGGAACTGCAAATTTCGACATTAACATGAGCCTCAGACATTTTTAAAAGCAGTGATGAGTATGAAACTACCCACCGCTTATCAATTTCAACTTGATTTGTAGAATTTGACATTTACATAAAAAATTGTGGCCTCTATTATCATCGTTTCTACGGTGATACAATTGATAACCAACCTTATCCCGTAACATAGTATTATTTGTAAATTTTAATCAACTCAAGAGTAAAACTTTTTGCGGATGATTTAACTTACATGATACTTAATGATGTAACAAATATCTAGCAAAAAAACCGAAATCTTTTCCGCTTAAATGCAGTAATCTTCTAGAAATTATCCTGGAATACTTCTGAGTTATTCAATTATCTTCCTGTTCAATGCCAGTCGTGTCTCTGGCTCCTTCACATAAAACCTAAGCGAGTTTATAATAACTGCTGGGCACCTTCCTGCTATGCCAAGAAAGCTTCTAAAAGTATTAACACATCGCCCCCATTTACGGCAGCAACAGCAAAGAAGTACCATGAATCTAACTTGCCTGCAACTCTGGCAAATCAACAGAACCCAAAAACATACTCGCCCTCTTTGGGAGTTTGGCCACTAATGGGCGGGTCATTGTCGAGACGAAGCCGATACACTTATTAAATACGCCCAGCTAATCTTTATACTGGTAGTGAAAAATATTTTTCACAAAAGTGAGAAGTCTGCATTTGTGAAACTTGTAGCAATTCAGGAAACTTTTGACGAATATACTTGATTTTCTCAGGAAGTGGATAAAAACCTGTAAAATCCCAAAACATTCTTTGAAAATCAGTAACGTTTCGGCATTTTTTTACAGTGTAGATGTCAAACGATGGTAACGTTGCATCGATAAAATTAACTTACACCGCCATCTATTAAGATTTATAGAACTAAACAATTAATTCACACTACTATTGTATAATTAATATTTAATTTGTAATAAAAATTATAAAAACTATCCTATCTTTTAAGTTGGACCAAATGACACATAGGTACGAAATTTGATAATAATCGGTATATACATATAATTTTTTTTTCTTTTTTTTTTTTCAAATTTTTTTTTATTATTTTTCTTTCCCGTTTTTTGACTTGTTGGCCATATAGTTGAAGCAAACCTAACCTGGCAGCATTGTGAAAGCTACGCGGATCCTAATCATAGCATTACGACCCAACCAGGTTAGGTTTGTCCCAACTATAGAAAAAATTCATCATATTTTAATTTCATATTGTTTCCGGCTCTTCCAACGTGATTCATCCTCATATGAGGTCGACAATCAGGAGCACTGTGAAGGCTACGTGGATCCTAATCATAGCATTACGACCCAACCAGGTTAGGCTTGTCCCAACTATAGAAAAATTTCATCATATTTTAATTTCATATGCGTTCCGGCTCTTCCAACGTGATTCAACGTTTTTTTTTCTTTTGCTGCTTCCAACGTGAAAGGAAGCTGCTTCATGCTTCCAACGTGATTCATCTTCATATGACATCGACAATCAGCACCGTGTTTCTTTCCCCCCCCCTAAAATATTGCTTGCTTACTCTAAAAAAAAGGGGGGGGGGCATTGTACTTTGATGTCTGTGGTTTGACCTAAGGCCCCTATATATACGAGACGGCGCGGCGCATCAGCTTGAGATCAGCCATTTTGGATCGAAGCGCGTGTTTGCGTGGATCTCTTTTCTGGCGAGTTATCGCGTTTGGTGATTGTTCACTGCGGGCGTTTATTAGCTGCACGTGACTTGTTTATTAAATAAAATATTATTTATGGCAAATTTGGCGAAACACGAAACTTTGCTGCGGTAACCCTAGCTCCGCAACAATGAAAAATCCGATTCAAAATGGCTAAGCTTGACCTATGTACGAAAGTAGGCTAACTCGTGAAGCTGTTTTTCACATTGAATAACTTCCTTCAAAATATTTTCTGTGAGTATACTATTATCATTTTAACTTTGTTGTTTTTTCCAGAAAATGAGAAAGGGAAAGTTTTTCGAAAAGGTTATTCAACATTGGCCGAAAACATTGGAAGTTTAATGGAGGATTCCAAGTCGTCTGACGTTACTTTAAAAGTGGGAGAAGAAACATTTCAAGCCCACAGAGCAATCCTCGCAAGTCGCTCCAAAGTCTTCAACGGTATGTTCGGAAGTGGCATGAAGGAAGACCAGGAAGGTGTGGTGCAAATAGTGGAAATGAAATCTAGCGCCGTCAAGGAAATGCTGCAGTATATCTACGCTGGTAAGATCGAAGAACTGTCCATGGACCGAGCCATGGATCTCTACGCTGCTGCTGACAGGTACGACTTGCAAGAGTTGCGAGGGTGGTGCAAGGACTTCATCGTAAATCACGTTTCTTCTGCTGACGTTCTCAACGTGGCGGTATTAGCGGATCTGTATCGTGATGAGGAACTTACTGAGGCTTCAAGAAGAGTTTTTAAACAGGAATCTAAGGCAATAATGATGTCCCCAGGATCGAGAGATTTTTCGAGGAATCATCCTTCTGTGTACATGGATCTTCTCGAGTTCACTTTAAATGACAGTTGATTTTTTTTATTTTTCATGAGATATGTAATGAATTATTAAATATACATTGGGCTTTCTTTTATGGTTATGGATCGTAAATTAAAGTGATTTTGTCTTTCAAATAAAACTTTATGTCTAATTTGTGTCCCTTTCAGTCAAAAAATGAATCACTTGAGAAGTTTAAATATATATATGTTACCGTTAAAGTATGAAATCCGTTATTTTATAGAATACCTAATTATTTCATGGAATAACTGATCGTGTCCGTTAAAGTGTAAAACTCTTTTGTATTTCATGGTTTAACTAGTTATTTCATAGAATAACGATCTGCAGCCCGTTAAAGTAAAATAATCTATATCATATATCTTGCACGACAGCTCAAAGTTGAGGTACTGGTCAGGGATTTAAAAAATGTTTGTGTACCCCCCCCCCCCCCTCCCCAGTGCGTCTCAACAAAAAATGTTTTTGTTTCAGAAATAATGTTCTTCGTAATTCCAAGTGTCATTTTAGTAATCCTTGTTGTAACAAATGATTTTATGGTACGTTTCCATAAATACCATTTATACGATGCATAAATTAGAAAATAAAATAATAGTTTAAAAAACTAAAAAAACACGCTTTCGTAGCAAAATAAACTAAAAAGTGAAAAATAATCTTTGGATGATAGTAGTTGACCAATCACTTAATTTTAATGTAATACAAAAAAGCGTGGGGTGCTGATACTTTATATTTTGCTTGGACAACAAATTGAAGAAATTCAAGACAACTGATAAGAAGCCCCCCACGCTTTTTAGTATTACATTAAAATTAAGTGATTGGTCAACTACTATCATCCAAAGATTATTTTTCACTTTTTAGTTTATTTTGCTACGAAAGCCTGTTTTTTTAGTTTTTTAAACTATTATTTTATTTTTCTGTTTTTTAGTCTTATGTTGGAGAATTATCAGGTAAAATTGCAATTACTTCTTTTCGTAAAAGTCTTAGTTGGGACTTAATTGACGAAATTATTCGTAAAACGAGTGCGAGGTAATATCTTAAAGTTAAGACAAGGGCACCCCGATGGAAAGCTACTGTGAGTCATTTGATGTATGTTTGCAGAAATCATATTTATATTACTTTGAAAATTTGAGATGCATTTGAATAAAAGTTTTGTTCAACAATGGTCTGATCAGCAATGAATTTCCAATTGAAGGCTCACCTAAATTTTGGCATGAAATTGGTTAAAAACAATTATATTTCATGTTCTAATTACCTTGGAATACTGGAACAAATTTTGTCTGATGCAGAAAAATTAAAGGTTTTCGTAGATATTTTTAAATAATTTTTGCAAACATTTTTTAATGTATTTTTTTTTAATTTTTCCCTTTTCACATTGTTGAATTTATGCCAAAATATTGATTATAATTGGAGGAAACTAACAATTAAAAGAGTTAATTAATTAATTTGTTTATAGAGTATTGCATTGTCATCGGGTCTGAGGTCACGTGCCAAATTTCAAAAGAATCCGATCGCAGGAAGTGGGCGAAATTTGAGCTGCAAGATTCCGTTACAAGATACATACATACATACATACATACATACAGGTGAAGCTAATAAAAGCGTGTTAATAAATTGCTTCTTTTTCCTTTTAATTGTCTCTCATTAGTTAATTTATAGAATACCTAGTTATTTCATAGAATAACTAGTTAAAGTGTCAAATTAATAACATATTACACACTTAAACGGAGTCGATCAGTTATTTCATGGAATAACTAGGTATTCTATAAAATAACTGCATTATATACTTTAACGGGTAAAACCTCGTTAAGTCGTCACTCAAGGGAACAAAAATTTTTGACCACTTATGCGGAGTGACTACTTATGTGGAGTGGGAAATTATTAATGAATAGCAGTAGAATTCAATGAGAGAAACAATAGCTTATGGTAATCAATGTCTATAAATTAGTGGAAGTATTAAAAAGGGGGGGGGGGGAAATACTAATGATAGTTACTTTGTTTTATTTTCTCTTACTTATACATTACTAAATAACAACAACTTATTTTAATGTAGTTATGGTACATTAATACAATCTTCAATGTTGACTGATGAAGTTGTTGCTTACGGAAAAGAACGATCTCTTCTAACATACATCAAGCTTTAAATTCTGTGTTTGTAGTTCCTTGAACGGATGTTAAATATACTGATTAACTTTTTCCAGGTATTAGATTTTGTATGTCTTGCTAACAGTAAAGCCCTGTATCCGGATCGAGGGCTTTAGTTCGTACGTATGTGGTTGATATTTCTACCAATACTTTTAGTTGTTGAGCATATGAAACGGAATTTAATTGGCGTTTAATGGAATTTGAGTGTTATGAAAATAAAAGGCAGAGATCGACAATTTGAAATGGGAAAGTTGTTGGAAAACTTGGAGTTGCAGAGTTTTTTTATATGCAATGAGCTGCTTTAGAATACTAGCAGTGCTGAGGTTGGATTTGATATAATAGAACGAGGAGTTGAGTTCTTGCAAAACTCTGTTGATGTAAAATTGCTTACAGATGATAGCATAGTTGTTGGCTGCTTTGTCGATTGGAACAAAAATAAAACTTTTTTTCAAATTGTTTATATATTCGATGTCTTCTTTTTTCAAATTTTGGTAATTGTATTCTTTGCTCTTGATTTGCTTCGTGAAAAATGCTTTAAACTCTGCAATTAACTGATCTTTCCATTCCTGGAAAGCCTCAAAAGGTATGGAGTGTGAATATGAAGCTTTCTTAATAAATTGTAGAGCGTTTTCCCTAAAAACAAAAATTGCTTTGCGAAGTTTGCAGGTATTGTTCAATCTGAATTTAGTACCAAAGTTCATTAAATACATGATATTTAGGTTTGCAATGATATTCAAATTGCCAGTGATAACATGTTTGTGATCTGCATTAATGAAAATTTTCAAAATTGACATCGTTACATAAACATGGATTGTCATCACCGGGCGAAAAAGCAACATCACGGTAATTAAAGATTCTTTTGCAGAAGGGCTTAGGATATTTAAAGGCAGTTATGATTTTCATATTTTGTATAGGAAAACAATATGACAACTTATTTAAAATTTTATAAAAAGGAATATTCACAAAGCTTTTTTGTTGAAAAGAAATTGTGAAATAAATGTTTTCTTTTGTCGTAGATTCAGCACTATCCTAAAGTTTATCAGATCAGAAATATTAAGTCTTTGCATTGATCATTAATGAAGTCAAATTTAGAAAGATACTGTTTTAGTTTTTTAAGAGTATAGCAATTTTTAATTTGATGATACTGTTTTTAAGATGTTTGACGTTAAAAGATTTTAGAAATGTTTTTTCAACATCTTTGCACCAGAGATTAAGGTTTATACTGTTGATGATTTTACTGTTTTTGTGTGAGCCTCTGTGTCCTCTTGAGATTCGAGTTTTACAAATGAAATTATAAAAAAGTCTGTAAACATTTCCAATATCCTGCGTATTCAAAAAGTTAAGACAGGTATTTAATCCGTATGGATACAGCAATTTGTTTTTAAGTATGAAATCATTTTCAATTTTTAGTCGTTCGTCAGTGTCTTCGATATAGTCCAGAATATCAATTTTTATATTTTCCAAAGAGTTCATTCTAAAGTGTTTAATTTCAAATGTGGGACGGGCAACTTTGTTAATTTGTGAACGATGTAAGTTGATACGAAGGTGCAGTTCATTGGATGTTTGTCCAATATAACATTGAAAACAAGTCAGACAGGTAATTCTGTAAATTATATTGTTTTGTTTACAAAAAGGAATAAGGCCATTAGGCACGATATCGACAAATTTCCGCGAACTGCACATGTTTTGCAATTTTTTCTTTCACATTTAAAAGCCATAGTAGATAATTTTTATGTGTAAAACTTTTTTAGTCGTAAAATTTTTTGTAGGTATATCCTAATATACGTAAAAAAAACAAGCAAACAAACAAAATACACCAGCAGTGTGCATTCCCGAAGTGGGACGACGAGAAGAATACAAGGCATAAGCGGAATTGCAGCATTAAATGCAGTGTATTATATAATTCTTAGAACTTAAAATAAAATATTCTACAATTAGACAGCGCAAATGCAGCTAAAGTGTTAAATGTATATTATATATATCTCATTTAAAGTCTCACTCGTAAGGGGCACACTAGCAAGTGTATGAAACAAAAACAACAAGAAACATATAAGAATAATAACAGTATAAATTGAAAAACTATGCGAAGTTGAACAATATGAACTTTAGAATGGGTAGTAACTGCTACGTTATCAAAGAGCTGGAGCAGTTGGCATAATACGCTGGTGTGCAAAAGTTAAGGACGAGACGGTTTTTTCAATATAACTTTGTACAAAAGCTTTCCAAATCAACACATTTAATACCGTAAGATCCCCAATACGTAAGGACATGTGTAATGTAAGCAACACTTACTAAAAGAGAAATCAGAAGGATAAAAAGAAGCTTTATTGAAAAAGTTGCATGGGACGCAATGCGACTGAAGGCCGAAACATCCCTATGATGGGTGTCCAGCAAGAAACATCCGGTCTTTAGTAGGGGATATGATCGCCCCCGACTGCTAGGCAGGTTTCACAGCGTCTGCCCATGCTTAGAATGAGAGTGTCAATGAGTTGTTGAGGCATTGCTGCCCATTCGTCTTGCAGCGTCAATCGAAGCTCCCGAATCGTTACTGGTGGTAAGGTACGAGCTGCCAAGCGTCTGCCTAGAAAATCCCATACATGCTCGATTACCGGAGATCGTGCCGGCCAATCCATACGTTCAATATCCTCACTCTCTAAGAGCTGTTCGGCAGCTACTGTGCGATGACATGGTGCATTGTCGTCCATAAAAAGGAACTGCGGACCCACAGCGCCTCTAAAAAGACGCACATATGATAGAAGAATCTCGTTACAATAACGGATCCCGTTGACTGAACCTGCGTCGAAGATGTGAAGGTCTGTCCGACTACCAAGCATGATGCCTCCCCAAACGAGAACACCGCGACCTCCATACCTGTCCCTTTCAATGATGTTCGAGGGATGATTGCGGCTTCGCCGCTCTCTCCAGATGAGTATACGATGAGAATCGCTACTCAGACTGAATCTGCTCTCATCCGTAAAGAGTACTCGTCCCCATTCATTGTCTCTCCAATTCCGGTGTTCCCGGCACGACAGAGAACGCCTTCTCCGATGGGCAAGCGTTAGAGGTACACACCGTATAAGGCGTCGTGCAAACAGACCACCACCGTGCAGCCTTCTGGCCACGGTAAAACGCGATATCGGTCGTCCAGTCGCCTGTGTCGTGTGTCTAGCGATTTCTCCCGCTGTCTGCCGCCTGTTTCTTCTAGCCTGTAAGACAATATACCGGTCATCTGCGGTTGTGGTTCCTCGTGGACGACCACTACTGAACCCCCGGATAGCTGTTCCTGTAGTTTGAAATTGTCTCCAAAGTCGTGAAACGATGCTGTGAGCAATTCCGAACTCTGTAGCCACACTTATCACACTGCAGCCTTCCTCTAACTTCCCAATGATTCGACCTCGGGTAAAAGCATCCAGATGTCGTCTAACAGATTGATTATTCGCCATTTCTCGCTGAGGCAGCAACTTTGTGTGATTTTAACTGCTATACGGCGTGCAATCTCTTTGCCAGAAATACTGATCTTACACCGACAACATGCTTTATACTACTCAGACACTCCCCCATTACGTCTGCCTGCATATCTGCGCATATGCTACCGTACATCACCTTACTTATTCTCCTGATTGGTCTTTCTGTCCGCTCTGCTTCTTCGTTCTGCTGATATGCTAATTTTTCGACTTCGTCCTTAATTTTTGCACACCAGTGTATATTAATTTGTAGGTTTCTATAGAGGTCGGTAACGTACATGTCATAGTGCATTTGCATTCTTATCATATTATTAAGTATTAACTTGCCATATTGAACGTGATAAACTTAGTAAGTATCAGAGCATTTTTTAACATAGGTACAACGCGACACCAATGTCGCGTAGTGAAAAAATTCTGTCGCCTAGATGATGCAAAATCAAACTACTGGGCGACATTGGAAAATTCAACAATGGTTCCACTCCTCGTTTTTGTAAAAGGATTTCAAACCTTTCTTTTCTTTCCTCTTGAGTAACAGAATTACATCGGGCATTTTCCAGCCGTCAACCAAAAGCAGTTTTTCCCTTTTTTTCCTACTCGTTTAAAACTGCCCGACTGGTTACGAAAACATGTCATGCCCTGTGGGTTAAGGGGTGCTAATCGTTGTCGCCATCCAGTCATCATTGCACCGTACATCGGGTAGACTCAGTGGTGTAAATTCCAGACTAATCAGTGATTCACTCGGGGTGTGATAATTTTTAGCGGGAACTTGAATGCTTATGAACAAAATGGGCAGTTTAGACTAAGAGTTTACGAACGAAAGGTGCTTTCGTTGACAGATTTTTTTTCTCTCCCCACCCCACCACTCAGCATGAAACGTTGTTCTTTCCTTCATCAAAAAGGTAAGAGAAATAAATGATTATGCTTTGATTTTAATTTGTTATTTAATTCAAATACATACGCTTTTTATTTTAATATATGTCTGAATAAATAAGAAGAATGTCGGGATATGGTTTAGAGAGGGGTTTTTCAACCTTTTTTACTCATGGGCCACATTGCAAGTTTTTGGAGATGAGGCGGGACAACAGTACTTTAGTTCATATGATTTAGTTCGCATTCCCCCCCCCCCCCTTTTTTTTCCCTCAACCTGCCACATTCATCCATAACTTTTTTTAGAATAAACGCTCAGTAGCATGGGGCAGGGGCGGATACAGAAAAATCTTTTGAAGGGGGTCCGGTAAATTGAATACCCCCACCCCCACACACATACATTCGGTGTTTCACAACAAAGTTTTCATGAATTTATTTTAAAATGTTTTATTTATTTATTTGTTTATTTTTTTAATATTCCTTCCGTCAATATGAATCTACTTCTATAAGTTCCTGAATATTATTTACTAACTAGAAAATCGCCCGTCAAGGAATGACGGGTGAAAATTGCTTCTACATTTGAACGAAACCATTGCCTGTTTGGTGATATTTTGATACTTAAAATTGTAACAGTAACTCCAGTGGATTAACCCAAAACTCCGGTAGGTAGCGTTCATTTTTGACCATTTTTTTTCTTTATTCTCCTGAAATGACACAGTCTTACCAGTAAAACTGTTAAGTTGCAGGATCGAGTTCAGCCTTGTCACAGTAAGGTCTTTCCCAGCATGTTAAACATTACCAAAACATATTATCAAATTATCATGCCGTGGCGCAAGTTTCATTGTTAAAACACGCGGGTTACTCGATCATTTGCTATTATAAATATGAGGGTATGATCCCTCCGAAACTAAAAGCTGGATGCGACCATGCATGTATTTGTCTTCTAGAAAGTAGTAAATGCTAGCCAAACGTTCGTTTGTATCACGCCTCGACATATTTAAAAAATACTAGTTGTTCTATGTTCTTATTTGTAACAAGCACATCTGTTTCGTTTCAAATGTGCATATTTAATGCGTCTGTTCTTGGTTATGCAGAAATAAATCACCAGGGTCATTTTCCAAACTTTTGCCTCAACAACCTACGAAAAATTTCAAGCATAAATATCATCAATTGTTTTATTTATTTCGGGAAAACTTTATTGTAATAGTTTATTTTTAAGGGTACAATCATATTCGAGGCAGTGAGAAACAAAAGGATGCAAGTGGAAAAATTAAAAATTTGGAGATAACCAGTGCAAATGGTAGGTGAACCCCTTCTCTGTCTTGGGGCAAGAGATGGTACTAGTAGCCCTGGTAGGTGCTGTAGCATGATTTAGAAAAAAAAATCCAATTAACGAAAGCTTTCCTAGGACGTAATCTTTATACGCGCTTTACTCGAAACTTGAAAATGTCCATTTGCATCCCTTTGCTTCTCACTGCCTCATTTGAGCTTAGTATTTCATATACTAGAGATATTTTACTTTAAAAGTAAATTTTTCACCTTCAATGTCATGAGTGTTACTGGACAACATGGCAGTATTTTAACGAAGTATTTAAATGTTTATTTTTACGAAAAATCATACATTTTATGAATAAATTTGTCCCTTGAATCGCATAAAAAAATAATAATTTTTAAATAGAAATGCACAATATTCATCGTCATGAGTGTTACTACGTATCATATTTTCACTGCCTGTCAAAATTATAAATGAAAAGAAAAAAAAATATTTTAAAATAATATTGTTAGAAAGATAACATTGCTTTTAAGTAAGCTACAAATTTTAATAGATTTATTATGCAATTCTTTTGTTTTTTTTTTAAACTGAATTTTAGAACTTGTTTACTAGGTAAAACTCACGACACATATGATTAGACTTAAGATGTGCCGTTTCCGTTAATAATCGTGGTTTTTCCAACAAATTGCCATATGATTTCTTTCATTTTAACTACACAGTAAAAAAAAAAAAAAAAAAAAAAAAACTATTATTGATTCCATCAAGGAAAAATTAGTGAACGAATCGCGATAATACGTTCCTTTGAGTTTGAAACCAGTGCGTTAAATGTATTCTGCCACTCTAGGCATCTGACTCCAGCATTACTTCTTTAGCAAACAAAACTGCTTTTGTTCAAAATATGCAGTGTGTTTTGTGTTCTTTTTAATTTTCTATATCCGTAACCTTACCAAAGATAGTCTAGAATGCGATTTTAAGTTTACAAATTGGAAAACTTTCCTGAGATGGGAAATGTTCTCGTATGGGAGGTCTTTCAATCTCTCCTCCTCTTAAATCCCCATAGATCGTTTAAAACAGCATTTTCAGAGTTACAATTTAAACCAATTCCAGAAGGAGCTCTCCAAACCTCTTCTCCCCTACCATTACCAAAAATAATTAGAATACATTTTTAAGGCAGCAAGTTAGAAAAATTTCCTGGTGTGGGGCTTCGAGTCTTTCCTTCACGTAACATCATGAAAATATGGTATTAACCTGCGTTTTTAGCACTACAATTGCAAAAAAGTTCCGCCGGAGAACCCCCGAACCTTCCTCTTCTTTACATAATTGGAGATAATATTTGCGTTTTTAAAAGGTTTCAATTTTTGAAAAATGAGTGAGAGAAGGGTGGTCCTCAGATCCCTTAATATTACGAAAGACAGTTAGAATGCATTTCTAAGATTACAAATGAGAAAAAATTCCTGGGAAGGGCCTTGAAATCTCTCCATAGACAGGGGAGTTCCACCAAGCCATTTCTCCCCTAACATTACCAAAGATCGTCTAAAATGCGATTTTAAGACTACAAATTTGAAAATTTTCCGGGGGAGAAACCCCCGGACCCCCTTATTTCAGAGTTAATATTATAAAGCAAAATATTATCTTTTCCCGGTAATCTAATAAGCGAACTCGATTACTTACAATCAGGTTCTTTTTGTCAATATTTATATCTATTAAAGGTTTGCTCATAAACCAGAAGCTGAACCTATTATCTTTGTATGTATTTAGGGTACGCTTGAATTAATTAAAGGGCCGCCAGTTCCATACGTCCCCTACGTTTTTGGTCTCACGACGGATATAAAAAGATATATATAGCAACAGTTAGACATTTAATTATTTTAAGCTTATGTCGCCTAGTGAAAAATTCCTTAAAAAATGCTCTGGTAAGTATTAACTTTTTATAAAAATTGACGCGTTTTTTTAAGTGCTGACATGTACAAGTCCAACCCCCCAGCTCTGACCTGCAAAAAAAGAAAGCAGTCAACTTACCCACTCTGATAGAAGAACGAGAACTCCAAGAAATCAGTCATCCATTTAAACAAAATCCAGTTTCATTCCAGTTCCGACAGTTGACCGAAAGCTCAGCATCCAAGAAACGCCTCCTTTGCATAAGGTTTTAAGCGTATATCATCATTCATGCCTACAGCGGACCTGTTGCCATTCGCAGTTATTTGGGCAGAGACTATAGTTTTCGATTTTTTATAAAAGATTTCTTGAATAAATTAAAGTAAAAGAAGGTAAAATTGGCAGGATAAAAATTGTAGTAGTGTAAATTTGCAGCAAATTTAAAACATTGTTTGCTGAAATGAACGTTGTTATTACAAATCCTAAAAAATCTGCTTAATTGTCCAATTATTATATTTGTAAAAACTTTTTTATGTAGATTGCTATACCAATGTGGCATACTATTAGTGAAAAAAATGAAGTAATCTCTTTTATCGTAGATATCGGTGATAAGCCCAGATTTATCAATTTTGAAAGAAATTTCCAAAAAAGTAGCGGAATGTATGTCATCATTGGCTTTGTTTAATTGTAAGCTTTGTGGGTAAATTAGATTGAACTTATCTTCTAAGTTACTATTGAGGATCAGAATGTCGTCAATATACCTAAAAATATTGTATTTTTTGTTATATTGAACCGTGTATTTGAATTCGTAGAAAAATAGATATAGATTTGCAGCCGTGCTAGAATGATTTGTGCCCATTCCAATTCCATGAACCTGTTTAAAAATAGAATCATTGAAAGTAACGAAATTGTTGAAAAAACAGAAATGGCAGATACTGTCGAAAAAATTCTTATCAATTCCAAGCTCCTCAGCAATATGAAAAGTATCAAAAAGTTTTAATATAGTTTTGTATAAATCATCAATAGGAATGTTACAAAACAAATTTTCGAAGAGAAAAGGATGAACAGATTTGGGTGTACATTGTAATTTTCCAATAAATCTGGGCTGAGTCGTGTGGCCTTGTAATTCAGCCCCCTCTCCTTGGTCCATCAAATTGCCATTGGCAAAGTAAAAACAGCATTTATTGCCACTTCCCCCGTATCCCTCAGTCTCATTGGCGTGGTTTTCTTTATTTCTTTCTCTTTTCTTTTTGGATTTTCGTGGATTTCGTAGACGCATGTTGTACGAAAGACGGCCGTAGTGAGGTGCGTTCCTGGTGAATCAGTAATTGAATTCCGATTCTTTTCTGTTTTAACACGCAGTTTTTATCTATGTCATACTTATAGACTTATAGGAAACATATCTTGAATAAAATTGTATGCAAAAGAAAATTAAATTTACCAAAACTAGGTAAGTCGCAGTGCTTCCTTTTAAAGTTTTCTTGATAATACGAGCAATTTTACTTGTTAATGTGTTTTTCCATTTAAAAACTAATTTTAGATTCTAAGCCAGCAGCGAAAAAAATTCTACACATTTCGTGTGTTTGAGGATGAGAAAAAATAATTATTGATTTTTTTTTTTTTTTTTTTTTTTCATTTTAACACTTTATATTTTTGGCATGGTTCATTTCAGATTCATTTTATATTTTGATAAAAATTTTATTTGAACTTTTAGATTACTTTTAACATCTCTCTCCTTTCTGAGTAACAAATTACGTAGATTTTTTTACTGATGTTTTCCCCCCAATATTTAAGCATGATCATGGAACATATTAAATGCCCAAAAAGAATTCGTGTTTGAAGGTAAAATAAATAAAATAAATGAATAAATTAAACTTGAAGTTGATGTAACAAACTTTTTGCCGTATCAAAATTTTATAGAAAAATGAAATTGAAAATTACTTGAATATTTACTGTTATCAGTTTATGAAATTACAAGTTCGGCCATATTAACGCATGTAATAAGTAATTTATTAGAAATTATTACTTTTAAATCTAACTGAATTATGATTCTATGGTCCCAAAAGAAAAACAGTTAGTTTTTAATTGACGAAAAAAAATCCCTTTCGATGTTGTTCCATAAAACATATTTGTATTTGAATCATTTGAATACATTTTCTGATTGTTATTCACTGGCTTTGTACTAAGGAGTTATTTTATTAGCATCAATGCATCCATCTTTAGTAAATTGTGAAGGTAGCATTAAACGTAACAAAAAAACAGGAATGTGAATTTAACTATAAATTACTAGGTGAAAATTACCGCTATTTACTGCGTTACAAGCAAAGAAACAAAAAAGTTGAATACGAGGTAAATGTTTTTGAGCTTTCCTTTTATATATTGCTTTTTTTTTTAACACTTATTTTCTTCAGGCTAAAGATATTTACCATTTCTTGCAAAAGAGTGCTTTGCTAACATCGAGAATTCATTAAAGAAAAAAAGTCATTACCTGCGTCGTAAAATGTTGCGTCGATATGTATTGTTGTTAAAATTAACAACATGTTGTTAAAATAAAATTACACAGATGCTTAATTTAATTCATTAGGTATACATTCCACTAATCGGCAAGTAAAAGATCCCTTAGATCGTTTGACTGTGAATGCTCTTGACAAAATTAAATTCCTTTTGCAGTTTGGCATCGAAGAGAGCTCAGGTGTCTCCATCTGGTGGAAACTGGGCATCAAATTTTCCTGTGACATTCACATCCGCGCCTTAATGGTGGCATATGAATGACTGGATGCCATATCGTTGGTTCGCAGTTGTTCCGCAAAAGGCTAAAGCCTCTAACACAGCCCCGTTAGAAAGAAAAAAATAATGATAAAAAACGGCAATACGCCTTTTCTGAGCCTATGTCAAAGCGGGGTCTGCCCCAGGCCCCGCTTTGACATAGGCCCCTAAATTTCAATTTTTGGTTTTCACCAGTATTGTCGCATATCTTGGTTTGAATGCTTAAACAAGTTGGCTTAATAAATCATAATTTTTTTAAAGAACAAATATTTGTTCTCAGTGACTCCTCTTCGGGATCAATGGAGGGTTTATGATACCCAGGCCCCGCTTTGACATAGGCCCCAAAATTTTAATTCGTTTTCTTTTTCGCCAGACCTGCTTTATGTCATGGTTTAGATAAATAAAAAGTTGTCTTTTTATGTAGAATGAATATTTTTTCAGTGCCTCTTGCGTAAACAAAGAGAGGGCAAATTATGTCCCACAGGCCCCGCTTTGACATAGGCCCCGAAATTGTATCTTATTTTTCTCCAATAGACCTGTCATATACATCATGATTAGAAATATTAATCAGTTACCTATATATGCGAGTATATATCATAAATTTTGTTAAATATGACTTTTTTTTCCACAGTGACCCTTCCTAGTGTACAAAGGCACATGAGCGCTTGGGCTACGAATTTAATGAGGGCCCCAAATTTTTTAATTAACCAAACCTATAAAAATCGTTTGCTTTTATTTCGTTAAGTGCTTTCAGCAAAGTTTTATGCATTTTTTTTTTTCAAACAATTTAGAGAAAAAAAAAACGAATGCATAACAGATATACGTTTATAATTTTTGTTCATTACAGTATACAGCTAAAATATCTGTTTTATGTTCTGTTTTGTGTATTAAGACTACGATGATCTTGTCTTAATTCATAAACTATTTTTTAAACCAAATTCAAACATATAACCAAGAAAATCCATTCCTAAATGAGCAGTTGTCTCTCCTTTGTAGCGTTGGAAGAATCAGCCAGATAAATTTTTCTTTTTACCAGCTGCACTTCTGTGGTTTTAAGTTTCGTCTTCTGCCCGAAGCTATAACTTCTAAGAGCAAATCGGACGGACCCCTTCTGACTCAAGCAAAGGGGACTTCCTTTTTGCATGCCCCTTTCGATAGCATAAAACTGTTTAATTGGTCAATCCTTCGGGGCTTTTGACCTTGACTGCATAATACCTCCTCCCATACATTCTATACTCGATTGCAAACTTACTTGACTATGGAGAAATGAGCTGTGACCAAGCGAAAGAAATAGTTCCTCGATAGAAACTACGCTCTTATCTTTAGAAATCGGTTCTATATTTTGAATGCCCTCATTTCTACACATGCATAAAAGGTCAGTAAAATGCAGTTACTAATATTTTTGAAAAATATTTCAATTCATGAGTACTAATTGAATTTTGTAATGAAGAATTGCAACTTCTATACAACTAGATGAGAATTAGCTGCTTTAATTTGTTTTATATGTTTTTAAATATATACTTGGATGTTCAGATGCAATAAATTTTTAAGATACAATATAATTTTAAGACTTTTTTCTGTTTTTGATATTTACTGACAAAGCACAATTTTATTAAAAATATAGTATTTACTTAATTTCATTTCAAACCATGTGTTTTACTGTGGTATTTACAATAGTGTCCGAAATCAAACCAACACTACCTGAAATATGTAAAAATGTACCACTTAACATAGTACGTACACATAGTTTGAGAAACTTCAGTTTCAATACCAGATAGGCCCCTATTTCCAGTAGCGCCCCAGGCCCCCATCCGTCTTGGTACGCCACTGTTCAAATTAGCGTTATGAGGGGGGCACGGGCCATGTGCCCCCCCCCCCTGGTTGCGCCCCTGTGAGAATCAGCTGACGAAATGTCAAAAGCATTTCGAAGGGGTTTTTTTTTTTTTTTTGCCGCACAGTGTTATTATTGTTTCAAAAGATATTACAGAAAAACTTCCAGTTTTGTTAAATTTTCATGAACTAGCTGGCACTAGTCACGTACTTTAGAAAATGGAAAATTGCGTTGAGCTCAAGATGCTGCAGAACTATAGACCACTTTCCAGGCATAAGTTCGTTTCATTTTTTTTTTCTTTTCTTTTTTTGTGTGTGAAAAAAAAAGTAGATCCTTTCGTGCTTGAATTGATTGGAACTAAAAAGTGAAAAGGAAAGGCACAGGATTTTTAGCGGCAGCAAAAAAATTAAACAGAAAAAAAGGTACAAAATCTTGCTAATACTCATGTACACAATAACTTTGCCCGAAGAAACACTTAGACATGAAATAGACTTATGTTATTTACCCTGAAGTATTTTGAGACGTCACAAACTGTAGGTAATAATTTCATTAACCAGGTAGGAAGTAGTTTGGAGATATGTGGCTGTCTGGGGTATGACTTGTTAAAGTAAAACAATTTATTTGCAAATATCTAAAGAATAAATGCATGAACTAAAAGTTACTGCTTGTACTAAACAATGTTTCATAAACATATATACAAAGAAAAGCAATTAATTATATGCTCTGAAATTTTTGAATTTCCTGCTTTTTTCTATAATTTCTAGCTTTGGTTTCTAAATTGAAAAAAAAAAAAACATAAAGAATAAGGGTCTCAAATCCTGAATCGCCGTCACTGCGTATGCGAAGGCCGTTACCCACTTCAACTCTTTACTTTCGCTCGCTTTCAGTTCCAATTGCTGTGGAGGCAACAACTCTACAAAATGTACAAGGATTTTAAACAATCGTATCACGTTACTACAGACAAATCGTTCAAAGCTACTTCAGATAAAAACATATGCTTGTTTTGTTTTTTTCAGTTTGAACTTAGTCTGAGTAAAAACTTTAGGGCAGTAAATTTGTTTGAGAAATTGAACGCATCTTAAACTGAGGAACAAAACATAATTTGAGTGATACTTATTGCCCCTAAATACAAATGAAAAAAGTCAAAAAATTGCCGGAAAGTGTTACTTGTTAACTTATCACTAGATGGTAGTACTCAACGTGCGGAAAGGGACTTGATTTATGGTCTCGATCAGGGACGCCAGATTTAAGAATGGTAAATACGGGACAGGCTTCTAGGAATAAAGGGGGGGGGGGCAGGTTTGGACTGGGCAATCGGGAAGGCCGGTGGGTCGCGGAACCGGTGGCGATTTGTGGTTAAACTTTTTTTTTTACTCGCAACACTCCCTTAATAAATACAAGCTTGAAGGATCGTCAAATTCGGTGGCGCCTGCGCCAGGCCTATGTTTAATCGAGGCTTGGGAGGGATCAAGCTTTGGATATAGGCTTAATATCAGGAGTGCCTGCGAGGCATTTTTTAAAATTGTATTCAGGGTCGCTGAGAGCCAAGGTGAGGGCCCCTGCTGTCTATTGGTTTCCCGGCTCGTTATTCATTAAATCTTTTTGACTGCGGATGAGCTCCTAGTTTCCGACTAGTTTATATGGCCTCTCGTCGGCCCTGAGTGTACCAGAGCCGTCTTCAAATGGGGTACAGTGAGCGCAACGCCCCACCCTTTTTTCGGAATTCCATTCCAATTATATTTTAGGATGAACAAAAAAGAAGGCCTTAATTAAAATAGTAATTTTAAATGAACAAATTCAATAAAAGTAACAAAAAGTATTTATTCCACAAAATTCGAAAAAATACTGTAATCTTAAAATGTAATCACCCTAACTTCTGTATTATTAAGATTATCTAATCAAGAACACCGAATGTACGTTTTAAACTGTCTTAAAGAAAAAAAAACAAAGTTAGTATGCAGTGTAAACTTGTTGCAAGCTTCAGTTTCCAAAAAAAATAATAGATGAATAAAATGCATAACTTCATAGGGGCCATTGTCCTAGGGGCCGATTTATATCCATAATTGTTTACATTAAATATCATTACGAAAATCGCAGCTAAATGGAGAAAAACACAGGAGTTACCAAAATATGTTTTAAATAGAAAAAAAAAAGAACTTAATCAAGAGATTTATTAGGTATGATATTTGGAATGAAAAAAAAAGTGTGGAAAAAAGATCTAAGGTATCAATGCAAAGTACACCACGAGTCCATAACGCTAAAAGTTCGTTTTATTGGGGTCACAGGCAACTTGCATTCCAAATAGATAAAAACACTAGACTGTACAAACCAACCAAACCAGTCTAGTGGTTTTGGAGAAGTAAACTGAGGGCGGGTTTTCTACAACAGTTTTAATCATAATTAGAATAAATAAGAGAGAATAGCCAAGAAGGGGTTCCTCGAACCTTATTCTTTCATTTTATGTCACCGAAGGTAGACTAGCTAGAAGTGCGTTTTTGAAACTTAGATTTTGGAAACAATCCGAGGGAAAGTTTTCAAACTCCATAATTGCAATCTTCAATTGCAAATTTAGAATTTCAAATTCAAAAAACTCCCAGGGAAGCCCACCCCAGTTACCCATAAATACGCTCCCTCCCCACCATTGAAGATCGTCTAAACTTTCGTTCACGGGAATCACTTCTAAACAATTAATGAAAGAGAGCCTTTAATCCCCTTTTCTCATAAAATCAATTGGAGATCATCCACAACTGCATTTCTGGAACTTCAGGTTCGAAAAGTTGTCGGTCCCCCAAACCTCCCCTCTCACGAGCAGTACCAAAGATTGTCTAAAACTGGACTTTTAAAACTACACTTATGGCGAATTTCCGGGAATAGACTCTCAGAAAACTCCTAAATTCAAATTCGAGATCCTTTAAGATATCAATTTCAAAACATTTCCGGAGGAGGGCCTGCCAAACCAAAAACTAAATCAAAACGAAAATAACTTTTGCGTTTGCTGAAACATGATTTTCTTATTGCTCTTTATTTCACATTTTTTGTATTGACCCTTAAAATAATGTCTCGTTTTGTAAAATATTGTTATTAGCTAGAATATGGGACTTTAGCCGTCCCGTATGGAAGTTCCCCGGGACGCGGGACAATTTTTCAAAATACGGGACTGTCCCTTGAAATCCGGGACGTCTGGCAACCCTGGTCTCGATATCTGGCTTCTCGTCCCGTACAATACGGCTTGCTGTCATGGCAGCGCCGGCCGAAAACTGGTTTTAGGGAGAAATGCATACATCGGTGACGGATGTGTGGACACAGTGTGAATGTTGCATGAGACTTGTATTTCCGCGTCCGTTCCTGACCAGATTTTGTGGTACAGTCATAGAAAAAAAAAAAAAAAAAAAACGAAACATTTTTAATTATTCGGCCATTATACATGTTAGAAAGGAAAGAAAGGTGTCATCCGACTTGGTTTAAAGTAAAATCTTGATAAGGGACCATATACAAAGCAAAACGAGCACCAACTCTTGATTTTCAAATGGGAACCCCTGTTTTTTGCTACATAATTATGTTTAGACCGCAAAATACAGCCAGGGTACGAAATTTCACTTCATTCCGTGCAGTAGAACAGGAGTTAATAACGAAAAACGTTTTAGGGACCGTCATCACATTGAAAACGCTTCTTTCAAGGTCACGGCTTATCAAGTAACGGAATGTAAACAAAGAAAAGATCGAGATTATCCAGCTCAATTCATGATTTTTTGAAATTCTCTCTTTTTCCGTAATTCGATTCTTTTTGGGCCGATAACGTTGCGCCAAAAAGCAATTTACGGTCGAAAACTTTTTTTTTTGAAGAAAAAGTTAAAATATTTCCAGATTTTTGCTATCAGGATTAACCTAAGAATGACGGACCGGGTTTGAATGGTCCATCGTATAGATCGTTGTTTAGTAAATCGAATAAGGACAAATTAAAATTAATGGAACTTTTTGCCTTTTCTAATATGAACCTATTGGATTGCTTATATAATCATTCAGCAAATTAGCCTCAAAGAAATGTAAATCTTATATCTAGAATCATGATGTGAATATGTTTGATAAATGTATTGCACCTATGTTACAGGTTTATTTTGGAATGAATAGAAAGTCTTTTGATGTCAAATGGAATTGCACGTTTTTAATTTCGCAGAACATCGGCAGAAGTTTGGGCCATCGCACACAAAAATACAAAAATTGCACCGCACAACGTGGGAAGACGCAGCATTAAATAGATTGAAGATTGGAGCGAAGCAAGGTCTTTTTATTCCGTGAAAATTTGCTCTAAATACATAAAATGAACGAAGTAACAATCTAAAAAATAAAACAGAAACAGGAGAATATAAATACCCGTTAATGAGCAAGCCGTTCATACTCGAATTTTATTTGGGAAAAATTTGGTTATTTGAATTAACACAGTGTAAAAACACAGTAATTGTTCTAGCGGCTTTTTTGTAATCAAAAAAAGAGAATTTGTTTCAAATCCAAATTTGTTGCGGAAGATTATAATGAGTGGTATCATTAAAAAAACATAACACAATTGGCGGTTTTAGTAAAACATGTAATGGCTCTTAAAAGCAATTTGTGAAAGTAATTTCTCAATGCTGTTTCGAGCAAGTCGATTCGAGATGATCTAACCAGTAATTTAAAAAGACAATACTTATTTTAGCTTAAACCAAGGTGAACCGAAATCAGACTTCTTGTCATTTCTCTGATTTCGTAACTTTGCACTTGCAAATAAAGCTTAGTATTATTTGATTTTGTTTCGCGTACTATATATTTGCAAATGAACATTTCCTATAGTGTGAGGCTATAGGCTGGCGCACCTATAGCAATACTACACTAGGCATAAACGACAGATGAGTTTAATCTATCCAGAAACTATAATTTCATCCTTGCTACGGATTTCGCACACTGGAATCGCAACTAAACGCACGGGATGCAGAAGTCACCTCATTGAAGCTAAGAGTGCGAATAAACTGGTAGGTAAAGTAAATTTATTTGGTGTATGTTTACGGAATCTTACTGGTGAGATAAATTTTCTTCATCCACCAGTTTTTAGTCACTCTCGGCTTCAATGACATGACACCTGCTTCATTGTTCGGTTAAACCATATGTTCGGTGCAGCGCTGTTGCGCTCATAGAATCCACTGCAGCCATCGAATGTGATAACCAAACCGCAGTGGAGACGAGGGTCACATTCAGCCCTCGCAGCGGGTCCATGTGGCCCGTTGTTTGCTTAAAGAATAGGACCAGAAAGTTGAATTAGAGTGCCAGTGTCCTAAAGGTGGAGCCGAATATTCAGATATTGGATTCTGAAAAACATGCATTTAATAAGATATGCATCTAGTAGTTGATAACAATAATTTTTTACAACCCTTTTTTTTATCGATATTTTTCCACGTTATTAAAAAAAAAACGAAATTTTATCTTTGTCTTGCGAGAATAGTTTTAATGTGAAATGCACGGACAATGACCGAGAAAATAAATAGAAAAAAAAGTATTTAAATTATAATTAAGAATAGACTCAAATGAGGCTCAAAGCACGCGGCCCTCTACTGCTACTAAAATTTCCTCTCCTACCACATTGAAAATTATTCAAACACTTTACAAAAAATAATAATAATAATTCCTAAAAACCAGTAAACTTATCAAAGAGCAAATATTACCTATTGACCCATCTGGATACTGTTAAAGGATTATTCGAGTGCTTTTTCCCGATTTAGACACATGGGCGGATTTATGGGGGGGGGGCGAGGGGGTCAATGCCTCCCCCAGCCTTGGGAGAACTTTATACATGGTAACAACACACCTCCAAAAATGTGAAAAGAAAAAAATCATGATTTTTTTTCTTTTTTTGAAAAGTTCAGAAGTGGAAATGAAGAGAATAACAACTGTCCTTTTCTGATGGGGGAGGGGGTGGGCACCGCACACTGTATTACAAAGAGTGAAGCTGTTACCGGGTTGTTGAAATGTGTTGAAAAGGATTACTTTCAATTGAAAACCATTAGAGCAAATATATGAGAGAAAATATAAGTAATCAGCCGCTATACTTAAAATAATCGACTATTTCAACAAATTGGAAACTAAAACAAAGATTTCAAAAAAAAAAACTGGATTTAGCTATAAACTAAACAAGCTATAGTTGAGGGCACCCGCTTTGTTGAAGGCCCCCAACTCCGGAAAATTTCATGATTTCTTCTTTAAAAAAAAGAAGAAAAGTACTTGAAAAAATTAATTCCATTTTAAGGTGCTTGTAAACCTTGAAAATTTGGAAAGGTGTGGATACAAACCATAAATTTAAAAATTTATAACAAATGATGTGGAGGGGGGGGGGGAGAGAAATGCCGAAATGTGTCAAGTTTAGCTCCTTGCCACATCCTGCATCAAAAATATAAAAATCATGGTTCTCACGTTTCTGTAGCATTTTACTTGTGATAAATTTTTGTGACTCACATGTTTCATATATTGCTGTTTATTTAATCCCGAATGCAGTAATTTTGGAAATTATTTTGTATAACTTGCGTTTATCTTACTTCTGCATATTGTTAATCTGTTCAGCCCAGAAGGAAAAAAAAAACACTACCTCTATTTTTTTTTTTTTTTTTTTTCACTATTTATAATTGAAAATAAAAAGTTGTTGTAATGAGAAATCAATAGTTTTTTTTTCTTTTTAACTTAAAATGTTGTTGTTCCTGATAGCCCTTGGAGCACCCAATGCAATGAATAACAGAGGCGTTAATCCACTTTTGAGGCTAATATGAGCGGCTTCCGTTTGACTGAGCCTCATTTTAGGTGGACATCCGACTTTTACTCAGACACATTTGACAGATAGCACAATTCAGATTTATCACACTACAAGGAAATCAGAAGAACACCCAGGGTAGTAGGGGGGAATCGAACCTGTGCCTCTATGCATGCAAGCAGTTGCTGAGCAATACCGCTTGGCCACCGAAGCCCCAAGCTTAAAATAGTTGTTTCTTACAAAGTTAGAACAATACTGTAAAACAGTACAATCAAGTACTAAATTTCAGAGACTGGAAAGGCCAATTTAAGTGCCTTAAATAATTTTAACTGTTCTCAAGTCCTTGAAACGGATTAGATGAGTGTTTGAAATTCCTAAGCAAAGTGTGCTTCAACTTTATTTCTTATCAAGTGTATAAATTATGAACTGTCCAAATGGGCCTATTTTCTAAATCTATACACCATTTCTTTTAAAGCATTTTTTTACTATTGATCATTTTGTATTTAATTCACTGTTGTATTTGTCGGTGGGTTGGAGGTGTGATCAAAAACGGATTGAATTGAGCCAACAGCCAAAGTAAGCAAATAACAATACATAATCTTCTATTCTTTTTCGATTTTTCTCTCTGAGAACTGTTGTAAATGATTTGTCAACCTGAGAACAATTTTTAATCTGTATTATCATAACCTGCATAAGAGTTTTGCTATTTGTCTCCGACATTTTAGTAGTTCCAATTACCCCTTCTAAGGCTTCAAAATGCAGAATTTTATATCTATTTTACAAAAATTCCTCCGGGGGTGAAACCCCCGGACCCCCTAAAATTGGAGATATTCTATCCCCTACTTAAAAGGGACTCCATTTTCCACCTTATTAGACCTTATGTATAATGCATTGGGAGGGGGGGGGGGAGCTTTAAAAAATGGCCTTTTTTGACGCCGATAGAGAAGTTGACCAGGCTACTAAAGAGACCCAAACCCTGAAATAGCTTAGAAGCACGTTATGTCTAAATCCAGCCTGTTGTAATCAATACAACTGATAATGCTAATAATAAAAAAATAAATAAAAAGGTGCCCCCCCCCCAGGAACTCAGTTCTAAATCCGCCTATGTTTAGACAAGGTAATAATTTTTCCTTTTAGCAAATTACTACCGGGAAGAGCCATTAATTCTACACGGTCTATTGCAAAAAAAAAAAAAAAAACAGAAGTATTTTAAGTGTAGCTTTTAATTAAAAATGATCTATAAAATATTCTTTTATTAAATAATGAAGTAGTGTTTCGCATTATTTACACATTGACGTTTGAATGATATCCACAAAAAACTGACGGTTGCAATATTGTGTTGTTTTTCTGCAGAGACAGCGAATAAATTTATGCATTTAAAAAATTCATAGACGTAACTCTAATGTAGAAAAACCACGTTATAATTGGTTTGCTTATTTTGTTGAACATTTTTTTTTCTTTTTTTACGAAGAAACCAACTTTCATAATTTCTGTTTAAAAAAAATATACGGTCCCCTAAAGTGAGAAAAAATGAAGTTTTAAGCATAGTGCAAAAACTACTGAATATTTTGAGCTCAAATTTTGGATTCCCGCATAAAAGCTCTTCTAGATTGTTTTTCTGTTAAAATTTAATATGGTTTCAGATCATATTTTTTTCAAAAAATATTAAAATAATTCATAAAAAACTAAAATTACATTTTAGGTGTTGTAACGGGCGTTTTTATTATTGGGTCGATTCATATTTTGATATAAAAAAACAATTTTTGCCGTGCCTAATAAAGTTTTTGTGTTATGAGTAAAAATATCAAAATACGTTTTAACATTACGAGAAGAATTTTTCAAAACTCGATTTTGAAGTAACGGCTGGATCGAATTAAACAAAACTTTGCATACAAAGTTAAAAAAGGATGCTGATCACAAATATGTGATAAAAAAGGGGGGTTCTCATTGAAAAATTTGAAGTTGATGCTCGTTTCAATATGAAGACGATTTAACATAATTATGTAGAACTTTTTATTCCTGAAACAATGTCACCTCACACGTGTCTCTAGTGTCAATAGTCTTTGAATAGGATCGAGTGTTTCGTTTTTTTTTTTTTTTCTATGACTGTACAAACGCTGTCGCGACGTATTTAAGAGTAACACGTTATCGTTATCACCAATGAGACGAATATCTATGAACGTTCCTGGGGAGTACCTGAGGCGTGGCCTCGCACCTCCCAAGTCTTGCCATTGGTGGGATGGATCCTCCGGAGAGGAGTTAGCTTATTGGTCGGCAAGTTAAGCCGATGACATAGGAGCTTCCCCTGGCGGTCAAAAAACTGACTTAAGAAATTTGGAGTCCAGAACTGAATTAAAATGAAATAAGGGGGTAAAAATGAATGAAAAACTTAGTCCTCATCAGGGAGTAAAAGGAAGGAGACGAATCTCCATGTTAGCAGTTTGGCAACAAAATTCCACTTCCGCCAGAGGCCGCTAGAGTATCATCTCTCGCACTACTTATATCTTTTCGCTCGTAGCGAAGCATTGTAAACAAGTGTGTTTTAAAAACTATCACCTGTATATTTGGAAGTATTAAACTACTTTCGCCATGAAAGCTGTTCAAAGAAGCATAGAATACTTTACTCCACCCTAGGTTTTTGGCATATTTTGCATTCGATGTGTTTAATTTGTATTTCTGCTACGACTTTAGCGAGCATTCATTCTTGTTATGTGTTGTGCAATTTTGTGTTCTATTTTGTATATTGTTTTTGATATGGCTGTTCTGCTCATTTGCCATGAAACTAAAAATGATTTTAGCTGGCTTTTGAAAACATTTTCTCCCAATAAAACCCGTAATGTACGATCCGGTTTTCATAATTTTTCTGAGTACTATGCATTTAATTTTAAGAGTAAGCGAGAAGACTTGATTTTAAAGTTATTCATTTAAAAAAATAGAAAGAGAGTAGCAATGAACAACTAAAGTTTTGGAATTTAAATCACTAATTTTGTTTCCTTCTAGTTATATTTCCATGTCCTTTTTCTTCTTATTTATTAAATTTCACATATGCTTAACTTGAATAATAGAAACTCCACTGTAGTAGAAAAACTCAGGAACGCACTCATGTAGAGAATTCAATTGAAATTAAGATTGAACTGTTTAACATATAATTTTCATCAAAATATTTATGTTTTGCTTTTTTTTTCTTCAAATTTCACTTAAATTGAGCGCAGAGCAACAATTCCAAACTAAATGTAATACATAAAGTTTTATGTAAGCTTATATCACACGAAATTTATGTATGGGAGGAGGAGAAAGAAAGTAACTATGGTAAGTGAAAACGAAACACAATGTGATAAATATAAGCTATAAACTAGATCAACGCTTGTAATAAATAGCACTTTCTTGTAACATTATTTGTAATTGTTCACTAATAACTAACGATAAGCAATTTTTTTTTCTCAATATACAGAGTGCTAATATTTTTTCTAATCGTTTTTAAAGATAAATCCAACGAAATAAAAAGAAAAAAAAGGTTATTTCAGCAAAAGTAATTAATTAAACAAAAACGAAACTAAATATTGGTGCACATAATACAGTGAACTATATTAAGTTATATGAGCTAATATCGCACGAAATTTGTGTGTGTGGGGGGTGGTGCAGGATAAAGAAACTCGGTGTAACAGAACCAAATATTGGAATAAAAGAACCAAGTAATTATGGTAAGTGAAAACGAAACTTAGCTTGATAAATATAAGCAATAAACTAGATCAACGCTTGAATTAAATAGCACTTTCTTGTAAGATTCTTTTTTAATTGTTCACAATTAACTAACGAAAAAGCAGTTTTTTTTTCAATGTTCAAAGTATTAATTATTTTTTTTTCTTATCGTTTTTAAAGATTAATCCACCAGAAAAAAAAGGGGGGAAAAACGGCTTTTTCAGCAGAAGTAAACAAAAAAAGAAACTAAATATTATTACACATATTACTGTGAAATATTTAATTTTAAATGAGCTTATATCATGCAAAATTTATGGGGGAGGGTTGATCGAAGTTACTGCATAAATTAATTGGAGTAAAAGCACTAAGGAGAAAGAAGATCGAGGACACACAGAATTAATGTCTAAATTCTAGAACAAATATAAGAAAGAAAGTAATTTTAGGTCCATCGTGCTGACCGCGCGATATTATTGAGTTGCAACAAATGTTTCGTATCAATGGCCCCAAACTAGCTAACTGCCGGCATCCACCCAGTCGAATACTCGGGGTCGGTTAAATGAGGCGAGCGAACTGCGAGAGATGGACCACTAGCGCCACCATTGGCGATGGAATAATCCGGTCACTTTTTCGCCCCGCTGCCAAAGGAGATGAGGCTCCTTCTTTTAGCCTCCCTGGTCCTCATCAATAAAGATTTGGACTAAAGTTGTAATTTTGCCTATAAGGTTTTCCTGACTTTTTAGAATAGGGAGGGCCGTCCTGAGTTTGGAAAAGACTTTAGAGAGGTTGAATATTTTATTGATTTCAGCAAAAAGTTGCATGAAATCAGTAATTTCGTTGCTGGAGTTAGGCTCCTTAATATTAGGGGTGGAATGCTCAGGAAGATTACTGGAAGTGGCCTCAGCGTAGGAAGTTCCTACTCTGCGGCTAGCACCGCTTCCGCGGTTAACGGCTCGTTTACCTTCCAGGTTGATTTTGGGTTTGGGGAAGGCCACGCAACCCCTATAAGAGGCTACGTGATCACCCCCACAATTAACACATTTGGGCTTTTCCTTGTTAATTTTGGCCGGGCACTTGTCACGAGAGTGTTCACCCCCGCAGACGACACAGCGGACTTTTCGAAAGCAGTTAACTGCCAGGTGGTTGAACCCCTGGCAGGTATAACACTGTATAACACGTCGATTTGTCCGGTACCGCTCGACGGTTATGGCAGTGTGGAATAGTGTCATTAAATCATTAATTTTAGTATGTTGCTCACCGGACGAGAGCTGGAGTTGGAATAGAGGGAGCTTAGTAGCGTCCCTTTTGGTCAGTTGAGCGACCTTTACAATAGGAAAATTTAATTCGGAAAGTGCTTTCGAAATTTCCTCAGTGTCGGTGCAAGTGGGTAGTCCTCTAATGACATATTTGAATAGTCTGGGTCCCTTTGCCCTTTGGATGTAAAAGTCTATGTTACTAGACTTGAGTAAATTAATAATTTTATTGCGATCAGTGGGGTCATCCACAAAGATCGCCGTTTCATCCTTCCTATTTCTTAGTTTAAAGTTCTGACAGTTATCATTGAGCTTGCGGATGAAATCAAGGTAGTTGGGGGGGGTCTCCACCACGAGGGGGGCAAGCTGATTAACTCCTCTAGCCGGAGAGGTAGAGGTAGTTTCCTGGGAATTTAAATTTGGATTCGAGACTTGGGGGAGGGTGGAGAACTTATTTTCCAGTGCTACAGGCGCAGCCTTTACGGGCGAAGGCGCTTTACAAGTTCTACGTGGCAACTGGAATTCCTGAGCGTTAAGGTATTCAGAAATGTGGAAGAATTTCTGAAAGGATAGGAATTTAATCTTGTCAGTCAAAGCATGACTCACCAGGGCCTCCGCCACTTGAGCGTCCGGGATCCCGTCCTGGCCCAAGAGTTGGAGAATCTCCCGGAGAGTCTCATCCTCACCGTCAGGGAAGAAGATGTCTGTGTAACGGAACATATCCTTGGCTGTTTTAATGATGTCAGTCACCTCGCTGTAAGACAGGGGTGAGTCGTACTTTTCTGGGGTGTTAGTGGAGTTGACTTCCATCTCATCATCAGATGGGGTCATGTCCGCCCATGAAGTGGACTGTATTGGGGAGTTTGTGCGGTGGGTGAAGGGGGTGGCCGCCTTGGCCGGAGTCCGCGAACCGGGAATACTCCCGGGAAGCTTCTTCCTAGCGCTCGGCGCCGCATTCCTCTTCGCCGCTACTCCTATAGCGGCGGGTTTTCCTTTTAGCCTCATTATCCCACGTCCGTTCTTAACGGGATCCAAAGTGGAAGAAAAAAAAAAAAAAAAACATTAGAAAAATTACTGGTGGTTATAGAACTTGTGCACTAGAAATTTTACAATTTTTTTAATGGTTCTTTCAATAGATTTCTGAAGCAGTTATTATTTCAAGCTTAAAATATTCAAACATTTATCATTCAATAATTCAAAAAAGTACTTATTTCCAGTGTCGCATGCTCCGTGCAAAATTGAAAATAGACATAAAGGTTAATTATTTCGAATTTCGATGACTTTCGCAGAGTTTTTTGAGTAATGGTCCGAAATGCTCCAAGATAGCTCCAGTGTGATGATTGAGGTCGCAGCGTCAAAACACTTATTACGGAAACTAACACAGCATCTTATAATGTTAAGAACAATTATGAAATTTGATGTGAAGTTTACACTTTTTCTAAGCAAACCGAAATGCCTGAATTTCAATGAGTCAAAATCTTAAACGATTACGTCAAGTTAGCGCTTTATTAAAAACGTTAAAAAAGGAGGGGGACACAGAAAATGGCCTGAATTTCTAAATTACCGAGGACTTTATTCGGATGTGCACTAGGATATAATACTTAAAAGTCAAAATAACATAGTAGGCAAGACCTAATAAATTAGATCTTTAAGCCGAACTACATTGAGAGAGATTTACTTGTAGATCGCAGGTTAGGCCCAAGTTTATAATTTAATAGTTGAATTTAAGAGGCCAAAAGTTGGAAACAGTGTCAATAATTATTCTTGCGAAAGAACTTATATCGATCGATTTGAGATGGATCGTCAGCAGAAACAAGTAAGCAATATCTATCGACAGAGTTGTGAAATAGCGTGCTCATTGGACGGCCATAATAGCGGCTCAAGAAGACACGCCTGCTCATAGAACAGTTATGGCGGGAAGACCTAATTTGGTAGTATCAGAGAAAGAAGGAAAATAAACTGGTAATAGCGCACAACACAAAAGTGAGTAAACTAATTTCGCAGTTCTAACAGCAATCTGGAGGGTAATTGTTAATGTGTATCAATAACGTTATTATTTTATATTTGATTGAAACAGGGGGGACCTGTTGAATAGCATTACAAGCAGTGGTAATTTTGAGAGAAGGATCCGAATTAGTGCAAATTTCAGTTTTATTTTTTCGATTCATAGAATCAATAAAATTTTGTCGTTTTGGACAATTTCTTACGTTTGCTAGATGTTCACCCTTGCAGTGAGACCATGAAGGTGGTACATTTGAGAATTTTTGGCAAGCTTTAGTTTTGTGCTGTTCCACACAAACAGAGCAAACGGAAAGTCGAGCATATTTAAACGAGGAGTGCAAGGGCGCCCGTATGGAAAATGTTAAAGGGGGGGGGGGGGCTAAAAATTTTCCCCATGGTTCAGCAGGATATTTTCCCCGTGGAAGCCGATTTCAGTACAGATTAGACATATTAAAATTTGATATTTTTAATAACTTAGTCATAAATAGCTGATAATTGAAATTGATAAAAAGAAAAGGCAAAATATATACAGAACTAAACATGAATGTTCGAGGTAAGTACACAAGAACAACCCACCGCTAGAGGGCGCGGTCGTCAGCGCATGTTCCGTAGTAACTTTGTGTAGATCTCGTTCTGAAACCTTACTGTAAATATAATGCAGCTCTGGTTCGTTGAGCTGTGACCTTGACTATGTTTAACCTGTTTTAGGGGAGTTTATAAAAAAACCACTAAGAAAGTTTCTCAACTCAAATTACCCATCCCTATTTAGCGAAACAGAGATAAACATTGTCAGAATCAGAGCTCAACTTCTCAGAGCCTCGCAATACTCGTGAATGTAAATACTATTGTTTATGTATCTAATTAATTCAGTCAGAGGCGTAGCTAGATCCGACTTTCGGGGGGGGGGTTACTTCTTTATATATATATATATATATATATATATGTGTGTGTGTGTGTGTGTGTGTGGAAACTTTTTTTAGATTAAAAAAAATAAGAGGAAGGTGAATCTTACATGCTTTGGAATGGGGTGCCCCAAGTCCAATACTTGTGTCAAACAAAACAAAACATTACACTCTCTAAAAGTGGCTGTGATTCAACCAGCAGATTGGGTTCAAAAAGAAAAAGAAAAAAAAAAAAAAAAAAACAAGGTTTAAAAGTTGCATTGTTGGATTTTGTACAAAAAGCTCTACGACATTTAGGAAATCCAGATCTTAGTGTCGAACAATTAACTGAATTAGAAACTGTTTGGACTTATGTTTTCTCGAAAAAAAATTAACTCCTAATGAGCTTCGTCATAAATTAACTATGCAAAATATCGGTTTCCATTTAAATTTATTAAAATTAATTTGCACATCAGGTGCTTTACATTACATTTATTAAGAACTTCAGCACAAACATATGTTTAGATAAATGCTGACCAAACACCACTAAAGCCTATTGATTATATTGTGCAGCTCTGAGAAGTTGAGCTCCAATTCTGACAATGTTTACCTCTGTTTCGGAAAAAAGGGAAGGGTAATTGCCTCTAAGTTGAGTTTAGAAACTTTCTTAGTAGTTTTTCCAAAATATTCCAACTGAATTCTGAGCCAATAACATGTCTATTTTTCACTAAACTCCCCTACAACAGTTAAACATGGTCAAGGTCACAGTTCAACTAACCAGAGCTGCACAGTACCTCATTTGGCTATGAAGGAAGAAATGGTAAATTGTACCCACGGCAACTGACTTCATTCGGATGTGCGCCCGCCGCAGGCGGGCAAGCGACCACTAGCGAAATTGTTGATTCAGCCCTGTAAATGTTCATCTAACTGTCAAATTAAGGTTCGTTCTTGCAAAAAATTGCAATTAAATTGTATTTTGCTTTGCAAATGCATCAATAATAATTGACAAAATTAAAAAGATTGATTTTTATATTTTGCTTTTGAAGACCTATGTAAATGTTTGATTTTCGATATTAAGTAATTTTTTTTCAACATAAATTATTATTTTAATTATTATTTTTTTTCGTTTCATTTTAAATTACCTAGCTCTAATTGTCTTCAATTTTAAGAAACAACGGGACATTGTAACTAGGACAATCATTAATACTAGTTGACCCGTGCGGAACTCCGCACTGTGCTTCAAATCGTTTCATAAGGCATTTCGTTCTTTAAAAATTTCAAAGGAAGAACATCATGAAAAAGAACCAAAAAAAAAAAAAAGTACACGAAAAAAGTAAGCCCACAAGAAAAGTCATGTAATTTGAAGATATCAGTAACAAAACCTCGTTAAATACAACGTTGAGATAATTTGACCATCGTTCACCTTTTGGTTGTACGTATTTTCAATGCAAACATAAATATTATTAAAAGTGTGGCTGAGTGACTCGCGAAAAAGCAGTAATTGTGCATGTGAAAAAACAGGTTGTGGCAAATACAGTCCTGCCCATATGAGTATCTGACGGGAAAAAAAGAAACATTAAAGAGATATTTATTGGTACGGATTCGAAATGGCGCCATTCTGATTAACAGCACGACACTCCAACAAACCTAGCAATTGCGTATTCCTTTTCGAATGCTATTCATTGAAGGAATGCGTAGTAAAAACAGCAAAAAAGCTTTTTGCCGAAAAAAAGTAATCAGATTATGCGTCTATTTTTTGTCATTAGCCAGCATTATACGATTTAAAATTATTTGTATAACATGGGATTTGATTAAAGAATGACGAATATCTGACGTAGCAATTGAAACAAACATTCTAGAGAAGTAATAAATTAGATTGAAAATAAGTGTTTTTATTTTTGAATATTGAACTATTTCCCATAGCAGGCTGCTTTAACCGTTACGGCTTAAATTCCCGCACATGTTTCTCTTTTAATCGAACACTTAAAATTCAAAACCAAAACCAGTTAACCTGAATACGTTTTTAAAGTAATTTTTCGAACGTAGACAAAATGTTTTTTTTTTTTTTTTCAGCAGAAAGCAGAGGAGTAGAAAATGATTTCTTACGAATGACGTTGATAATAATTTTAATGTTTTATATCGCAGTCGCACAAATAAAAAATTAAAGGTTTACTGGGTGAGTCAAAGCTTTAAAAAAGGGAAGAACACCCTTCGATTAACAGTCAACTTATCCGAATGATAACTGTAGCCTGCATAAAGTAGTCGAAACACCAAGTAACATTCCCACTGCATTTATTTTATTACGTTTGTATGTTATGAGTACATGTAATGCGTAATCCTTTAAAAAAATGCATAAGAACTACAGGCTGTATCAAGGTTTTGAAACAGCAAGGGGCGTTTTCGCAAACTTGATTTTTCGACCGTAAGTCTATTTTTCGTCATTAGCCAGCCTGATAAGTTTTAAAATGTGAGGGGAATAATATATTAGATAAGATATTATAGAAAAATATTTATATTTTTGAAAATTTTTACAATTTGTAACCGCAGGCTGCTTGAACCGTTATAACTTAGATGGCAGCACGTGTTCATCATTTAACAGCACGGTTAAAATACAAAATAAATTGAATTATGCTCTTTTTTAAGCGTAGCTTTTCGAATGTAGTAAAAATGTGATAAGTTATTTGGTTTTTTTTTGCTAAAAGAAGAAAAAATATATATTTTACTCTTCAAATTGAGGCAGTAATTTTTTTTATTTGTACAAAGAGTGAAAAACTCATTAGTAGAATATATATTTCAATATACGATTTATTATTTTTTTCCAAACAAAAAACGATTCTATTGTAGTCTAAAATCTTAAACCTGTTACTTATATTTTCGCTTACATTATGCTTTAATTTTCTAACCAGAGCCAAAGCTTAAAAAAAAAAAAAAAAAAGAAAACGTACATTTCAGAAGTAATTTAGCACAAAGTCACATCAAGTTTTCATAAGAGCAAGGAGCGTCTCCTTCTCATTTATTCTATTTCCTCATATTTGTTATTCACTTAATTAAGTGTTAATGTAATGCACGATATTTCTCTAATTTTTTGATGCAGATTGTCCGGACGTGGGCCCGAACACGCATTCTCCTGGTTACGAGGAGAACGCTCTGCCGATCAAGCTATTCAGCTCTGTCGGTCATAGTGCAAGTTAAAGTTATAAGTTTAACCGAAAACCTCATTCTGGTTCTTTAAAACACGTTTTTCGGCTGAAAAAACTATTTTTAGACCGTGGGTCTATTTTTCGTCAGTAGCCAGCACCATAAGCTTTAAAATAAGGTGTAAATCAAAGAAATCAATCAAGAATTGAGGAAAATCTGGCGTAGAAACCAAAAACAGGCTACAGAAATAATATATAAGGATGGTTCAGATGAAATTGCTCAATTCATTTACCTAGTACCTAAGGGAGCGGGGTATGAAAAATTAATGGACCAAAATGCCTCCTGGCAACATCCAGAATCGTAATCTGCAAGCTTTTCTGAGTTCAAAATAATTTACAGAATGCGGTCCTCATATTTTGCATACTCAACTCCCTTTAGCGCCTGCACTGAGTCGTGAATTCAAATTATGTTTTTCGCAATCACCAATTGCGATAGAAACCTACTCGTTGAGTTTTTTGTTTCTGCAAATTGAATAGAATGGAAATGTAAATGTTGAAGAAATTTGCACACGTCATTTTATGACTGGTGATCTTTTAGAATAGGTTATACAAGGCTTTTCCATTAAAAAAGAAATGGTGATTAGGATGCGGTAAGAAAGATAAAGACTTTAGGGCCGATAGTCACCAGTACATTTTTCATAAAGATTATTTACAGCGTAAAACGTTATGTATTTTTACTTCTTATCCATCTTAAATGATGGGAATAAGTCTGGAAATTTTGTATTCAGATTAAGTTTTGTGGTTTAAGTTCATCTATACATTGGATTTTTTCTGAAAAACCGTAATTTTACACACACAAAAAACAACAACATTTTTTTAAATCATAAACCATCATCATGGAAATATGAAAAATCAGAGCATCAATTTTAATCAAGTGAAGGTAATAAATAATTCGTGATTGTTAAAAAGTGAAAAAAATAACAAAATAAATTGTGTGTAAGAAAGACTTTCTGTAAGAAAATTTTTCACTGACGAAGTTTGGGGATTCGAAGCGTTATTTATTTTTTAAATGTTTTCAAATTTCTGTGTTCTAGAAATCATTTCATTCCTCGTTTCCAAAAAAAATTTTGCTTAAATTTCAGTCTGTATTTCAATATTTTTCATACTCCCTTACTATCATACGAAAAGAACTGTCACAGATCAGAACACTTCAAAAGCTATACCACCAATTAATCATTAAAATCATTACAGTAAGAATATTCACAGTTGTTACATTGAATCAAAAAGAGAAAAGAAAATTTGAAATATGATTAGTTTAGAAATTCATAAATAAACTCATTTGCATGAAATGCCTCTTCTTTGGTTGCCTGTAAACTGCAACAAGGTGCCTATAAATAACGCTTCACAAAAAATAAACGAGTCATGAAACGATTTATCACTTCCAAAACTTTATAAATAAATAAATTATATATGAAATGATTTATAACTAAAATTTTTTTAAATAAATACATGCATAAGTTCATTAATGAGCAGTTTAAATGGCAGATTTTTTGACCATCGTACCAAAAACAAAAAAGGAATAAATGAAATCCGAAAAGATTTATTGTTTTCAAAAAATAAAAAATAAATTACTTAAAAGGTAAATAAATAAAACACAAAAAGAATCAATGTAATTACAAACGGATATGCTACATGAAAAAAAAAATCAAAAAGAGAATTAATAAGATGCGAAAAGATTCATCGTCTTCCAAAAAGGTTCATAAACAAAAATAAAGTAAAGCAAAACAAAAGGTAGCCAAAAGAATCAGTAAGATGCGAAACGATTCATCGTTTGTAAAACATAATGCGTAGAATCTTTAATAAGTGGTATGCACCTTTTTATATTCTATGCAAACTTCAACAAAACGCAGGTAAATAACGTTTGCAGAGAAAAAAAAAAGAATCAATATCATGTGAAAAGACTTCCAGGTAGTAAAATATAAATCAAAAAGTAAATAAAATAAAACGGAAAAGGAAAACGTAGGGGGGTGGGATCAAAAACACTCGAACCGGTTAATTGTCTGAAGAAAGAATAAATAAGTAAATAAATGGATCGCGTGTTATGTCTTCTAACAAATAAATAAATGCAGATAATATCTGCCAAATAGAAGAAAAAACAAGCTATTGCCATTGAAATGTAAAATATACCTCCGAAGATTTTATTTAATTAAGCGCTAAATTAAGCTGCCAGTATTTTAAAATTCGTGTTTTTTATAAGTATTGGTTACCATGATTGCAACTTTGACATACTCCCACCTCTCTCGTTAAACGGTTCCTCCGTCAACGTAGAGGAGTCGAAATTCTATGAACTAGTTTACTTTGCTACAACGCTCACTCAATTACGCGTACTCGAGTGGCTACTGTGCCGCCTGGAAATACACTTAAATCCGTCGATTTGAAATGGATCGTCAGCCGAAACAAGGATGCAATATCTATCGTCAGACTTGTGAAATAGCGTGCTCATTGGACGGCCGTAATACCGCCGCAGGAAGCCACGCCTACTCATAGAACAGTAATGGCGGGAAGACCTAATTTGCTAGTATCAGGGAAAAAAGGAAAATAAACTGGTAATAGTACACAACACAAAAGTGAGTAAACTAATTTCGCAGGGTAATTGTTAATGTGTATCAATTACGTTATTATTTGATTTTTGATTGAAACAGGGGGGACCTGTTGAATAGCATTAAAAGCAGTAGTAATTTTGAGAGAAGGATCCGAATTAGTGCAAATTTCAGTTTTATTTTTTCGATTCATAGAACCAATAAGATTTTGTCCTACTGGACAGTTTCTGAAGTTTGCTAGATATTCACCCTTGCAGTGAAACCATGACGGTGGTACGCTTGAGAATTTTCCGCAGGCTTCAGTTTTGTGCTGTTCCGCACAAACTAGAGTGATATCAGAGTGATGCCATGCGGGGTGCACGGCTGCCAGGTTTTCGTCCAAGCTCTTCGCGGGGCGAACTGGTTTGGCGCGTTTATTGACGAGGACCAAGATTTAAGGCAGTATCGCGGTTTTGTTGTCACGCAAGATTTTTCTCAAGAAGGGAAATTTGCTGCTGGGTAATATTTTTATACAGTGAGAAAAATTGGAAAAATATTTAAAATTTCAAGCTTATGAAAGTACAAAATAATGATAAATAGGCAGCAAGGGAAAAAAAAGAGCTTACTGGGAAATCAGATTTTTAACAATTATTAATTAATAGAAAAGTGAAGCTTTGAAATGAGAACAAAAAAACTACCAGTTATATTTTTTTATTTCGTTAGTTTTCATAATTTAACTATAATAATTTGATTTGGATGCATTTTACGCAATACAAAAAGAAGTGAAAATATAATGAATAGTAACTGACACATGTTGGAATTTAATCGTTTAACTTGTTTAAAAGGCGAAATTTAAATAATATCATTTGGAACATAAATAAAATAAATAATTTAAAACTTTATAAACTTTAATCGTTAGTAAAAATTTGAAAAAAAGGTTCAAAGGACTAGAATAAAGGAAAAGTTAAATATCTGTGTGCAGGGCCCAATTTCCCAATAGACAGAGTAGGCAGCTGCTAGGGTGGGAAAATTTTCAGGGGCGGCAAATTTTGCTTTCACCAAGTTTCTTTTTTTTTTCTATTACTACTCTTGAAGTAAACCAACAGCATTCTTTCATTTTCCATAGTGACATCCTTTTCTAGTAGTTGAATAATGTTTAATTTCGCTCATCTAATGAAAATAAAATATTTTTCAAGCATGGTAGTGTGAAGAGAAAAACTGTCGATTGAAGAAAAGTAGCGTCATTGCGTTTGACCAGAAGTGTTGTTGTTGTTGTTTACAATCCTTCATTGATCCAGCGGCAGCTAGATCAGATTCATGATGCCATGAACCCTAGCGAAGTCAAGCACCAGTAGTGGGCTAGCACAGACATCTGCCAGAGTGAACCCCAAACAATCAAGGATGTGGTCGGGGGATGCCGGTTTCAGATTGCATTTGCTGCACAAAGAGAAGATCTTACACCCAGAGTCGAAAATCATGTTCTTCAGATAGCCACTTATGAGTCTCGAGACGGCCGTTTGATCATGTCTGTCACCCTCGAAATCTAACGAGCCTCCCGGGGTCTTCCTGCAGTACCAGGGGTGGGCGGGAGGGGTGATCCAGACTTGCCTGTCTCTTTGTTTCTTCATAGAGAAAATTTCCTTATAAGTTAATGTGAAGTCCTTGTTGGGCAACTCTAAACAACCTCTTTTAGCCAAGATGTCTGCGGCTTCATTGCCATGGATGTTTACATGAGAGGGAATCCACTGAAAGTCGACTTCCCTTCCCTTGGTTAGGTTTTTGAGATGGGTGATAATCTGAATACCCACGAGGTCGCACACACTGCTCCAGTTCTGTAGGTATTGAATCGAGCTCCGACTATCAGTAAGGATCCAAATGTCACCATATTTAGTGTCGTGAAGGATGGTATTTAATCCTTCATTTATGGCGATTAATTCACTTCTGAATACCGAACAGTTATCCGGATTGCGTCTGGAAAGCTGAACAGAAAGACTTTCGATAAAGACACCACTCCCAGTGTTATTCAATTCATCTTTACTGCCATCTGTGTAAATCAAAATGGCATCACTCGGGATGCTATCTATAACTTCTAGAGTCAACTGTCTTAAATAATCTGGAGCATCTGTGTTTTTGTTAGTGACGGACATAAGTTCAGTATGGAAATGAACTCCGGGTAGGCCCACAATCGGGCTCACACAAGGTCTTAGAGAGGACTGCTCTACTGATTTAGAAATTATCTTCATATTATCAACCAAACTAAATGGGCTATATTTCTTTAATCTTTGATTATTTATCCAATTACACAAATATTCTGCTGTTCTATTATGGTTTCCATAGCTGCGTAATTTGTTAAAATATTTAACCAAGTTTGAATTTCTTTCAAGACCAAGTGGTGGAAGATTTGCCTCATAGAGTACAATGTCGTTCGGGCAGCTGCTTTTCAAACTTGTTATGATACGAGCAGCACATAACTGAACCCTCTCTAATTAGAGAGATTCGTTAAAGATGCGCTGAAGTATACTGGGGACCCATACTCAAGGATAGGTCTAATAAGAGCAATATACGTTGCCCTGAGTGTTTTTGCATCAGCACACCAATTTCTTCCACTGATATACTTAAGGATGTTCAGTCTCTTGCGACTCTTGTCGACTAAATGTAGTAAGTGCCCATTGCACGTGATCTCTGGATCCAAAACGAAACCCAGGTACTTAGGGTGTTTGACATATGAGAGAAGCTGGTTATTAAAGAGAATCTGGGGGCGATACGAGTAAAGATGTTAATTAGTAGTAAAGAATCCCGTATATGACTTTGAAACATTAAAAACCAGTTTGAAGTCATCTGCAAAGTTCTTCACATCAATTAACGTTTAATTTAGAGTTGATTCTATAAGACTGACATCGGGGCCAGAGCACCACAGGACAATGTCATCAGCGAACATTCCAACTTCACACCCGCTATCAGATATTATCTTTTCAATCCCGGCCAAGTACAATGAGAACAAGGTTGAGCTAAGGACGGATCCCTGAGGGACACCTTGGTGCATTCTGTAGCAACTGGATAGAACTCCATTATATTTAACACGAATCAGTCTGTCCCTTAAAAAATCTGCAATCCAAGAGAGTGCTCTGCCTTCTATTCCAAATTTATCATTAAGTTTAATTATTAGAAGGTTCCACCAGACTCTATCAAAAGCTTTAGAGAGATCCAAAAATACAGCAGCGGTGTGATTGGTTGGCTTGTTGTTTTGAGCATCCCTGATCCTTTGGCATTAATACAAAACCTGATCAGTAGTGCTATGGCCTTTCCGATATGCAAATTGTTCTTTTGGTAAAAGATTTTTGGAAGCGAGATGAAAGGTAAGTCTAGTAAGAATCATCTTCTCCATAACTTTACAGGGTATGCTAGTTAAGGCAATAGGTCTAAAAGCATCAGGTGAGGTTGCATTTTTGTCAGGTTTCCTTACAGGTATAATGGTTGCCTTTTTCCAGTTCCTGGGGAGTCTTCCTTTGCTCCAGGAGTTATTAATAATGTCAAGCAGTCTCTGTCCAGCCAGCTCGCCAAGATGTGAAATCATCTGTCTATAAATGCCATCAGGGCTAGGAGATTTGGAGAGATTCAAGTCTTTAATTGCATTTTCTAATTCTTGCAGAGAGAAGGCAGCGCAGAATAAGGAATTCCCTGCCTTTATGGTACTGTGACCATGAGCTAGGTTTCTTGCTCTGCGTGCAATGGTCCTGTCTTGAGGCGTGAAGGACAGTTTACTGATACTTTTGTAATGTAAACCCAGTATGTCGGCTGCTTCTTTATAATTATGGGGAATGCTTCCATCTTGGGCCAGAATGGTATTGCATTTCTCAGATTGAGGTTGACATTTGTCAATACTCTTTACTAGCTTCCACAGTTTGGAGTCGGGGGTTCTAGAGTCAAGAGTAACACACAATTCGCTCCATTTCTGCCTCTTGAAAAGGGCATACTTGCATTTAATCTGTGCATTGAGATCATTTAATTCAACCCTGTTAGATTCTGTATTATTGACAGACAATATATTTGACAATTCTTCTCTCTTTTCCAAAAGGGGTTTCAGAGTAACATGATTGTGAGCGAAAAATGGGGTGTACTTTGAGACTTTACCCCGAGGAACCGATTGCTTTGCTGCATTAATTACTAATTTTACAAAGTTGGTCCAATTTTCATTGTTGTTATCAGATAAGGGAGTATTTTCCACTTCAGAGTTTGTGAGACCTTCGTACTTCTTCCAATCCGCTTTTCTAAAATTCCAGTGTTTCCTTTTATCTGTAAGTGCCTTTTGTTTTATGCCCACTTCAATAAGGATAGGATTGTGATCGCTTCCTATACTGCTTAAAACAGTCCATCTGCAATGGTGGTGAATATCTGGACTGACAATGGTGATGTCCAGAGCTTCACTGGTGTTGTAGCTGTGGGACGAATGCGTGGGAGAACCATCATTGGGGATCATAAAACCTCTGTCATCCATAAGGTTAATGAGTTCATTTCCTCTTGGATTACTATTTGAGCAACCCCACTTGGGGTGTTTAGCATTCAGGTCACCCAGGAAAATAGTATTATTATCAGACCAGTGGAGTAAGCAGTCAGGCAAATTTGAAGAGTCAGGGGGATGGTATGAATTGAATACTTTAAAATGTTTACCCCTCCAAGGGACAGAAATGCCCTGGATTTCCAGTTTGTTGTTGTGTAACTGTGGAAATTCAATACTTTGATACTGAATGTTTCTAATGAGGAAGGCCAGGCCCCCTCCAGCACCACCAGAGCCTCTGTCTGTACGAAAGATGCTGTATCCCTTGATCTTTAGCCTTGAGGAATCTCGCAGCTTCATTTCCTGTAGAGCAATGTCTTGTACATCATTTGACTCAGCCAATTCAAGAAGTTGGTCAAGCTTTATCTTCGTGGCTGCAGTGCTAATGCCGTTGATATTACATTGTAAGATCTTAAGGGAGCGAAATTTGTTTGGAGACTGACATACATTTTTCGGACGAGGCCCTCTTCCTAAACCTCGAACGCGTCTCTGATTATCCAGCGCGACAGATGATGCTGTATGACTATCAATAGGTGGCGACATCATGAAGAAGGTAGAGAGCAGCCTCTGTTAGTACTAGGTACACACCCTCGTCTTGCCCACTACACCATTTTACCTACCGCGTGCGAGAAGACGAGTAGTAATAAAAACAAGTCTGCGTTTTTTCTTTATATAAATAAAATGCCTGGATTTTGCTTATACAGAATATTTATCGAAGGAGCGATTGCTCAAATTATTTTATTCTATATTAAGAAATTTAAATAAATAAATAAACTTTCATTTGTCGAAATTTTACAGAATGCTTCGAGAAAAGTAGAAATTTAAGCTTTTCAAGAAGAGAGAGAGGAGGAAAAAGCAAGGTAAGACTACAGAAACTGATGTGAGTCTTCCTGCGGTTATACGAAAACTCCCTTTGACCAATCAGGGGGACTCTGTATGACAGCACTCTGTATTGCAGTCACTCTAGCCCCGACTAACGAAGTTTGCCTTCTTACTTTCCCTACTAATGCTTGGGTTATCGTTTCTCAACTGAATGGAGAAACGTTACATTCACGAGATCGTAACTGTCGATGATAGACGGAAAAATCATTTTGGAAATTCATAAATGTTTCGTTTTTCCTTCAGCTGGTAGACTTCTATGAAACTTTTCAGCAGAAAATGCGCTGCCACTATTGCACGCTATTTAAACTTCTCTTCTGCAGGAGAAGTAGGCCCAAAGCGGTTGAAATTGTTTTGAAAAATTACATTACCATAAAATTAGCTTAAAGGGAAATTGTCATTAAATTTTACTTATTTTTTATTTTTATAATTGGTATGTTTTTTTAATTGATATGATCAACAAATGCTCTTGGAATAAATTAAAAACAGAAAAAAAAAAAAAAACTACTGTAATTTACACTGCATAGCTTGGAAAGTTCGACTCTGTAAGAACATCAAAATATTTACTAAAGTATTTTTACAAAAACTTTTTCAAGATAAAACACTATTGTGTTTATTTTTGGTCTTGCATCCTTTGTCTACAATCTGTAGCTTTTTTTTTTTCTTGGAAGGTATTCAGTGTTTGAAAAAAAAAACCCCATGAACTGGAACTGATTGAATAAACTACATTTTCGTTAAACACGCAGTGTCTCGGAAATTTTAATATAATATTTCTACGTTTCATTTTTCTAATTTGTTTACAAATTTTTACAGCAGTATTTAACAGAAATATTGACAGGGATTTTGGAGTAAATAAATTTTCAAATATAAATTGAAAAAAAAAAAAAACATTGTGTTCGAAAGGGAAGATTAAAATTGTATGCACGCTGTGTCTATTCATTGATAGCATTACAACCACGAACTTATTAACTCTGCCTATCCGGCTAGCTTAATCTATCATATCCGGCTAGATTAACCGGCTAGATTTGCCGACTTACTAAGCATTGTAACTTTAAAAAATAAAACAAAAAATCACAACCCTGAGCTGTCACATTTCTAATTTCAGCAATATCTATATAAGCAGTGGCGTAACTACGTACCGCAAGAACTCGCAACGCGGTGGGGCCCAGAGTAGAAAGGGGCCCGAAAATGTTTGAGTTTTGTTTTCATTCAATTTCATTACATTTTCCGAAAATCAAGCTTAGTTTAAAACTTTATATTGGTTCTGGGGCACTTTAAACCCCAGAACCCATTGACCAAAATAAAATATCGGGGGCCTTAGGCCAAACCATTTTTTGGGGTCCTCATAAAGGCAAACATACAATTTTTGCTATTTGCTAAAACAGTTATAGTCATTCGAGGCTCCCGAACAGAAGGGGCTCTTAACTCACGGCCTTTTTGGCCTTTTCAGTACACAGGCCCTGAGTAGAGAGAAGGGGGCCCACGGACCAACTTCCCTGCGCGAAAACCAAACCTCGGCACGGTGCAAAAAGTATCATACCCTCCCTAGGCCACCTGCCACGGAAAGAAGGGAAAATTCCTGAAAGAAAAGGAAAAAAAGTCCTGACTGTACCAGAGCACGGAAAAAGACAACCAATAGAAGTTTTTGGGTAGTATCTGGATTGGGAGAGAGGGGGGGGGGGGAAGGGGCCCGAAAATTTTTGAACTTTGTTTTACTCTAGTTTGGGACTCTAGTTTTTACTCAATCTTATTAAACTTAGTTTTGAATACTCATGTTATTTCAAGGCCCCCTCTAGGGCCCCAGAACTTATTGGCTTGGGGCATTGGAGGCTATTGGATTAAAATATCAGAGATCATAGGTCCAAACTTTTTCGGCGCATTTTTGTAGCCAATCATTACAATTCTTGCCATTTGCTAAAACTGTTTTTGCCTTTTGGAGGCCCCAAATAGCAGGGCTCTAGGCCACAGCCTAGTTGGCCTATTCAGTAAACAGGCCCTCTTATTTTATTTATTTTTTTTTTACAAAATAAATAAAAAAAATAGGGGTTTAGCCAAGAAGGCGGGAGAGAAGCGATCCTTAAACTAAATAATTTCTTTTTACTTCACCAAAGACAGTCTATTGTGTTTTTAAACTTCAATTTCGGAAACTTTCTGGGAGAGAGTCCGAAAAACCTCTTTCTCCCTAATATGTCCGAAAAACTTTTTAAATTGCTTTTTTTGAACTTCTATTCAAAGATTTCCGGGGCAAAGTTCCGAACCTCATCCTTTCCCAAATTTAAGATTTTAAAACGTCAATTTTCAAAAAATGCCGGAATAGCCCAGAAACCCCATCTCTTCTCGTCTGGTCATCAAAGGTGGCCTACAACTGCGTTTCAAAAGTTCAATTTTGAAAAATTTTCGGGGGAGCCCCCGGACTCTCGTTCCTTTTAAAATTACCGAAGATCATCTAAAATTGCGTATAGAAAACTTCATTATCAAAAGAATTTTCCGGAAGTTTCATCTTTGAACAGCTCGCGTTTACATAATATCCTAAAAATGCATTTGTGGTCCATTTTCGATGAAGTTAGGGGAAGAAATAAGTGGGTTTGAAACTTTGCCCCTTAATTTTTTGAAATCGAAGTCCAAAAATGCACTTTAAAGATGGCTTACAATTGCATTTTTAAAACTTCAACCTCGAAAAATTTACCAAAAAGGTCCCCAAAACTTGCTCTCTTCTTAATATCACCTAAATTCGTCGAAAATTGCGGTTTTGAAACAATTTCAAAAATTCTGGGCAGTCCTCAATTTAATCCCTTGTTATAACGTCATCAAAGGTGCCCTGCAATTGTGTTTTTTAAAGTTCAATTTCAAAAAATTTCTGGGGGAGAGCCCCCCCCCCCCCCCACCCTTTTTGTTAACATTAACGAATTTTGTCTAAAATTGCGTTTTTAGAACTTTAATATGGATATATTTTCGGCAGAGTCCCCGACTCCTTCCCCCAAAGGTGATTCCCAATCATGTGTGTAAAAACTTCCAAAAAATTTACGGTTAAGACACCCGAACCTTCCATCCTCCTAACATCACTGACGAACGTTTAAAATCACTATTTCGGAAATTCGAAAAACTCTGAGTGAGAGTCTTGAACCTTATCCTTTCACACAACGTCATCAAAGGTGATCTATTGCATTTTTAGAAGTTAAATTTCGATAAATTTCCTGGGATAACCGCCGAAATCTGTTTTTTCAACATCATCAAAGGTCTTATAAAATTGCGTTTTTCGAACTCCCATACCAAAATATTTGTGTAAGAGAGTCACTGACCCCTTTCCATCGCGTCACAAAAAATGGGTTGCAATCTCGTTTTTAAAACTGGAATTTCAGTAGAACTTTAGAAACTCCGAACTCCTATTTCTGCACAAATGTTATATTTACAATTAAATTCATATTGGTAATTTTTTTTCTAATCATTGCAACGAGTTATCCGGATTTCTGAAGTTAATGATTCCCTTCTAAATTAAAATCTCTCTCTCTCTCTCTCTCTCTCTCTCTCTCTCTCTCTCTCTCTCTCTCTCTCTCTCTCTCTCTCTATATATATATATATATATATATATATATATATATATATATATATATATATATATATATACAGTGGTGGACAAAATTATAGACTCATTTTTTTTCTTTTGTTTCAATTACAACATGACTCAGTTTAAATTATTTTCATTGAAGTAAAGATGAATAGTTGAAGAAATAGTTCTAAAATTAGTACATCTTATCAATTAAATTAAAAAATTCATAAAGTTAGAAAATTTGCAAATTTAATATTATATCATTACGTGAAACCTGGACAAAAGTATAAACTCAGAGGTAAAAAATCCAGGATTACGAGAAAGTTTCGTTCCAAAATGTTAATTTAGCGCCATAGAATGAATAAATGTTGCCATCAGTAATTGCTAAAAGTTTTGTTTTTGGAAATTAATGAGAAACATATAAATGCACCGCTGGACAAAATTATAAACTCATTTTTTTTTTCATTTTTTCAATCATAATTTAACTCAGTTAAAAAACGTTTTGTTCCAGTAAAGATAAATAACTGACTAAATAGTCCTTAATTCAGTATAACTCATAAACTTTATAAAATACATAACTTAATTTAAAAAATCTCAACTTTAATATCTTTATAATACATGAAACCCTGACAAAAGTATCAACTCAAAAGTAAGAAACTCTGAAGTTTGGAAGAATTTTATTCAAAAACTTAATCATTTAATATCCAAAAATGAACCAATGCTAAATTACAAACTTACAATACTGCGTAAACACAATTATAAGCTGACAAAATTTTATTTATTTATTTATTTTTTTATTTATTTATTTTTTTTTTTTGAGTTTAGTTAAGTTACATTTGCAATTACTTCAGTAAAATAAAAGCATAGATTTAGGAAAGTGTAATTTTGCTATTAACATGGATAAATTGTAAAAAAAATCAATATTTGAAATGTTTTAAAAATTAACACTGCATTAAATCTAGCCATTAGTGTAAACTACAAACTTTTAAAAACGAATTGGGCCCTCAGTTTTCTGAATTACCTCGAATATGCGGCTGGGCATGTAGATTTCACAAGAGTTTCAAACAGCTGCAGTGGCATATGGTTCCATGCTGAAAGTATTGCCTTTTTTAATTCCTCTGTGGTTTGGTACTGGTGCCGAACATAATAAACTTTGCGAACCGTGGTCCCCCAAAGATTTTCAATCGGATTAAGATCCGGACTACGAGCTGGCCATTTGATAACTTTGATACCCCACGTTTGAACCATTCTTTTGTACTGTTCGCTGTGTGTACACTCGCGTTATCTTGCTAAAATAACCAGTTACCTCCAGGAATCAGATGAGCAAAAGGTAAGAGATGATCTTTCATTACTAATTGGTAATATTCAGTGTTCTATCTTCAATTAAGAAATGCCAATCCTGCTTTACCATGCTGAGAGAGTTATTTATCTTTACTGGAACAAAATTTTTTTAACTGAGTTAAATTATGATTGAAAAAATGAGAAAGAAAAATGAGTTTATAATTTTGTCCAGCGGTGCATTTATATGTTTCTCATAAATTTCCAAAAACGAAACTTTTAGCAATCACTGATGACAACATTTATTCATTCTATGGCGTTAAATTAACATTTTCGAACGAAACTTTCTCGTAATCCTGGATTTTTTACCTTTGAGTTTATACTTTTGTCCAGATTTCACGTAATGATAAAATATTAAATTTGCAAATTTTCTAATTTTATGAATTTTTTAATTTAATTGATAAGATATATTAATTTTAGAACTATTTCTTCAATTATTCATCTTTACTTCAATGAAAATAATTTAAACTGAATCATGTTGTAATTGAAACAAAATAAAAAAAAATTGAGTCTATAATTTTGTCCACCACTGTATATATATATATATATATATATATATATATATATATATATATATATATATATATATATATGTGTGTGTGTGTGTGTGTGTGTGTGTGTGTGTGTGTGTGTTTGTTTGGAAAAAAATGGTGCCGATAAAATCAAAAAAAAAAAATGCACTGCAAATTACATTAATACGATTTTTAATAGGGGACCCAAAATCAGATTTTGCGGTGGGGCCGAAAATTTGAAGTTACGCTACTGTATATAAGAGTGTATTCACAAACGGTATAAAATACACAAATGTAACAATACACAAATATAAAATACAATACAAATATAAAATTCTAATTGGTTTAACAAGTTTAGCTTTTAGATTCAGATGAAGCTACTTTTGAACTATGAGTCTTAGCTGATATTGATCCTATCCTATACTTTGTTTTCAGATTGTTTTTTTTATTTGTGCGATAAAAGTAGCTTAATGCAAAATTTTTATCCACCATATTATTGATCCAGTGGTCTACGCAAAGGCTTTAAAAATCCCTTTAAATTTCAACTTTATATAATAAATTTTTAATAATGGCACTTTTCGCGAATTTCAGGAATCCATCAAAATTGCGAAAGTTTAAGCCTCGCGAAATGTTTTCGCGTAGAATTTTTCAACTTCCATTACTTTTCATAGAAAAATAGTGAAATTTCCTTCGCAAGCAATCTCTTCATTTTCATAAAAATTACAACACGCGAAAATAAGTGCTTCTACAGTATTTTAATTTTTTGCTGAGTAATCGAAACAAATTATTTTTCCGAAAACCATAAAATGGGTGCTTCTCCAATCATATAACATTCCCGTAGAAGGCGCTTTCGCCGAGTGTTTTACTTTTCGTAATAGTTGGGATTAGCACGACTGCAGCTAATGACAGAACAGTTGTCATAATGCGCTTGCGCTGAATGTACGTCACCCGAGCGCTTCAACCAATGGAGTAGCTGAGATCAGTTCTCTCCGCAAGCGTAACATTTTCTCAAATAGTTTTAAATTAGTTTTAATATCCCATTCGGAACTCCAGCGCTCGAATACGCTACCTTGCGGTGATTTACAAAACTGCCGATGAAACTAAATCATTGCCACGTTGCGTTCCACGTGTGTCTGTTGACGTAAACACAGGCAGTTTGTTCTGAGTATTTATTAACGCAATCGATGAGTCTTAGTTTGCTTTCAGCTACAGAAATTAATTCGTCCCTTAGTAGTATTCTCGAGCTTCTCAAAATAATGTTTGTTTTCCTTATTTCCTTCTAAAATATGAGTTGATTGAAAATGGTGAAAGCGAAAACTGGATAAACAAACTTGGATAACGTTATACAAGGTAAAAAATTTTATTGTTTTGTATGAATTTGTAAAAATATGAGTTTTTTTTTAATCCTAAATTAATTTAACTATCGTTTACAGCAGCATTTAGTTGGAATGGACGGTATGCAAAACATTTTCTTGAATATATTGTTACAAATCCTGTAAATAGTAATTATTGTAGTAACGTAACCTGTAAATAGTTTCCCGTAATGAATATAAAACCCCTTTTCATATGGCTAAAGTATACGATCCCCTATTTCCTTTTTGTTCATTGATAAAATTTGATAACGGTCTACTATTTTCCAGAAGCGTGTGGAATATTTGAGAGATTTCTTTTCGGTGTGTATATAAACCGTTACGCTGGATAAAGAGGGGAGTTTCGATTGAGATTTCGAACGAAGAGCGTATTTGCTCTGTTTATAGCGAGGCATTTCGCTGTGTTGTTTTCGTATTTGGAAGTAAATACTTGTGTAACTGTTAAGTTTACGGTGTTGAGTGATATTTGCTTAATTGCTGATGATTAATTTAGCAATTGTTAACGATTTCTCCTGTACATAGTGTAAATAAAGCTCCTGTGTTTTTATCAAGAACTGTGTCTTCATTTCAAGAAAGTGGAAGTCGCGCCGGATCCGGTACAATTGGCGCCCAACGTGGGGCTTCTTCTGGACTTTCTTGGAGTAAGTGTGACTTTGGACATTTTTTCATAAAGACTGTTTGAATTTATAGACTTTGTTTTTATGGTGATTACTCGCGCAATGGATGACCAATTAAAACAACTTCTGGAAGCAATTAATGCTGCGAAAAGCGACTTGGCTGAAAGTTTGGCGGCTAATCAAGAACAATTAAAAAATGATATGGCGGCTAATCAAGAACAATTAAAAAGTGATTTGACTGCAAGTTTTACTGCAAATCAAGAACAATTAAAAAATGACAATGCGGCTAATCAAGAACAATTGAAAAGTGATTTAATGGTACTGAAAAATGATTTAGCTTCTAACCAAGAGGAAATTAAAAACGACCTTACTTCGGTAAAGACTGTGATGGAAAATAAATTTAATGAGATAGAGCATCGAGTTGATGCTTTTGATGAAAAATTTGAAACAGTAGAAAACCGTATCGCAACAGTTGAAAATCATGTGGATGAGAAAATTAAAAACATGGCAAGGAGATTGGCGATCGCGGAAAGCAGCTCTGTACAGTTTGGCGCTCCCACATCGGTTGCTCGACCGTCCATTAAACTTGCCACATTTGATGGGAAAACTTCGTGGCAGGTTTACAAAACTCAATTTATGATAGTGGCGGAAGCGAACGGATGGGACTCTGCTACCAAGGCCTGCTATCTTGCAGCATCCCTGAGAGGTGACGCAGCGGACATTCTTCAGAACCTTCCGGACAGCCAGCGCCTGGATTTCGCCGCCCTCACATCTGCGTTGGAGCTTCGCTTCGGTGAGAAGTGCCAGAAAGATTTCAGCCGACTCCAGTTGAAGTCCCGTTTCCAGAAAACCGGGGAAACCCTGCAAGAGCTAGCGGCTGACGTCGAGAGACTGTCTCATCTTGATTTTTGCGACTGTCCTGCGGATGTTCGAGACAACCTGGCACTCAACTACTACATCGACGGGATTCGAGATCCGGAAATCCAGAAAGCTCTACGGATGGCGGATGTCAAAGACCTGAATTCTGCTGTTGTGTATGCGATGAAGTTGGAGGTCGCCCAGAAGCAACACGTGTGAATCGCCATCCCATCCGAACTCTGGAAGCTGATGAGTCTGATTCCAGGTCGTCCCATCTCGCTGAACTTGAGAGACAACTCGGTGACTTGGCAAGACATCTAAACAGCATAACAGCCCAAAAGAAACAAGAGCAGAAGTGCTGTAAATGCGGTAGTGAAGAGCACCTGCGAAGGAGTTGTCCTGCTCGCCAAGCTACGCGAGGGAAAGAAATCACCTCCACCAGAGCTCTGCAGATTTCCTCTACTAGTAGTGGCAGTGATGGACTTTTCATTTACGCCCATGTAAATGGAAATCCTTGCAAACTGATTGTCGACACTGGAGCCAATGTGACAATCGTTAGGACAGACGTGGCTCGTGAATTTGGATTGAAACTGTTGTGGACATCGCCACGCGTAAGTCTCCAGACTGTGACAGGCGACAAAATTGAGATTGAGGGTAAAGTGGACTTGGAAATAGTGTTTGGGAATGCCACCTACCATCATACGGCATTCGTTGCGGATATCACGGACCCCTTCATTCTCGGATTGGACTTTTTAAAGAAATACGACTTCACCCTTGACTTCAAGACTAATGAACTGCACTCGATGAGAGAAGACATAGCCATCTTCAACGTTGAAAATGATGTAAAATCCGCTCATCAAATAATAGCCCAAACAGATTTATGGATTCCCTCAAGGTCAGAATCATTAATACCTGGCTCCATTGAAGAAAGCAATAGTTTTCGATTTGGACTCATTGAATACCCTAACCTAAGCAATAGCCTAAAGGGAGTGCTGGTGGCATCTACGCTTGTGGACCTTTCTAAGGATGTAATTCCTGTGAGAGTCGCCAACGTGAGTGAAAGGCCAAGGAATATCCGAAAAGGTGAAGTGTTGGCAACTTGTACTCCAGTAAACTGCATCATTAGAAGAATCAATTCCCCCGAGACTGTGTCTTCCGAGTCCTTGACATCGAAGTTAATTGGGAGTGCGTCATTATCGAAAGATCAAAGAACTGCTGCGGAACAATTGGTGGACGACTTCAAGCATCTGTTTTTCTCTACATCGGAGGATGTTGGCCGTACGAATTTAACGCAGCATAGGATTTACACTGGAGAACACCCCCCTATTAAACAGCATCCAAGATGGCTACCGTTCGCTAAGAAGGAAGAGGTTGAAACCCTCCTGAAAGAGATGAAGGAGAATGATGTAATCGAACCGTCAGCCAGTCCTTGGGCCTCTCCCATCGTCTTGGTCCGAAAGAAAGATGGCTCCACCAGATTTTGTGTCGATTACCGACGGCTGAATGAAATCACCAAGAAAGACAGTTACCCTCTTCCACGGATAGACGACACCGTGGACACTCTCTCCGGACACAAGTGGTTTTCTACTTTGGACTTGAAGAGCGGCTACTGGCAGGTTGAGATACACCCTGATGACCGAGAGAAGACAGCGTTTACAACTGGACAAGGCTTATGGCAGTTTAAAGTGATGCCCTTCGGCCTCTGCAATGCACCAGCTACGTTCGAGCGTCTTATGGAGACAGTTTTAAGAGGACTTTCCTACGAATCCTGTCTGGTCTACTTAGACGATATCATCATCGTGGGACGCAGTTTCGAAGAACATCTGGCAAATCTTAGGAAGGTGCTGTAAAAGCTTAAAGAAGCCAATCTGAAGTTAAGCCCGTCCAAATGTAATTTGTTCCGCCGGGAAGTGAACTACCTTGGTCACATTATCTCTTCTGATGGAGTACAAACCGATCTAGAAAAGGTATCCGCGGTCAAGAGTTGGAGTCGTCCCGAAAACATCCATCAGCTGCGAAGTTTCCTTTGCCTCTGCACGTACTACAGGAAGTTTGTGAAGGGTTTTTCCGACATTGCACGACCTTTGCATAAGCTGACGGAGAGCAAGCAAAAGTTTGAATGGTACAAAGAATGCGAAGATGCATTTCTACGACTGAAGGAGGCTTTGACATGAACGCCTATTCTCTCATATCCTCAGCCTGGAAAATCCTTCATCCTAGACACTGATGCGAGCCACGAGGGCATCGGAGCTGTTTTGTCCCAAGAAATTGACGGCAATGAACACGTCATCGCTTACTGGAGCAAATGCTTATCAAAGTCGGAGCGAAATTACTGCGTCACCAGAAAGGAGTTACTGGCCATAGTGAAAGCTGTAGAACACTTCCATCATTACCTCTACGGCCGAAAATTTCTGCTTCGGACAGATCATGCCTCATTAACTTGGCTTTTGAACTTCAAAAATCCGGAAGGTCAGATGGCCAGGTGGATACAGCGGCTCCAGGAATATGACATGGAGATCAAGCATCGAAAAGGGTTATCTCACGGTAATGCTGACGCTTTATCAAGGAGACCCTGTCCTGAGAACTGCCACTATTGTTCCCGAATCCAGAAACAGTATGGAGCGACTAGCCCTACCGCCTATCAGATGACAGTGACTCCAACATCATCAGAACCTGATCCATGGAGTGACGACCAAGTTCGAAAAGATCAACTTGAAGACCCCGATATAAAACCAATTTTGGAGTTCATGGAAAGTGACAGTCGGCGCCCTAGCTGGCAGGACGTTTCCATCTCCAGTCCTGCTACAAAAAGATACTGGGCTTTATGGAACTCACTCCATTTACGGAACGGCGTACTGTACCGAAAATGGGAATCTGATGACGGCAAAACATCTAGGTGGCAGTTACTACTTCCCCGATCAAGGATTTCACATGTTCTGAAAGAAATACATAGTAGTGCGACTGGAGGACATTTTGGTGTCTGGAAAACCCTCAATAAAGTTCGGGAGCGCTTCTTCTGGAGCAAGGCGAAGGATGACGTGGAGAAGTGGTGCCATTCTTGTGACGCCTGTGCTGCTCGTAAAGGACCGAAGAAAAGAAGCAGAGGGAAGCTACATCTGTACAACGTTGGAGCTCCTTTCGAACGAATTGGGATCGACATCCTGGGTCCTCTACCAAGAACTGCTGATGGTAACAAATACATTCTTGTTTCCATGGACTATTTCACCAAATGGCCCGAAGCATATCCCATTCCAGATCAAGAGGCTACCACCGTAGCAAAGACTCTAGTCCAACATTGGATCTCGAGATATGGAACACCTTTGCAAATTCATTCCGATCAAGGGAGGAATTTCATCTCTGCTGTGTTTAAGGGCCTATGTCACATTTTCGGAATTGAGAAAACTAGGACAACACCACTACACCCACAATCTGACGGCATGGTGGAGAGATTTAACCGCCCAATCCTGAATAATCTCTCGCTTATGGTATCCAGAAATCAACAGGATTGGGACAAGAAGCTGCCTTTGTTCCTGCTGTCCTACCGCAGTGCTGTCCACGAGACTACCGGATATGCTCCATCTCAGATGCTTTTCGGACGAGAGCTTCGGCTAACTTGTGATCTCGTCTTCGGTCGTCCTCCGGATGCGCCTGCATCGCCTGAGGAGTACATCCAGGATCTCCAGGCCCGGTTGGAAGATGTTCATAACTTCGCACGAGAGCGAATCAACATCGCGGCGGAGAAGATGAAGACCCGATACGACACAAGGTCTACTGGACATGAATTCAACGAAGGCGACAAGGTTTGCTTATGGAATCCCATCCGACGGAAAGGTCTGTCACCCAAATTGCAGTCGCATTGGGATGGACCCTACAAAGTCCTTAACCGACTAAATGACGTCGTAGTGAGGATCCAAAAATCACCTAATGCAAAACCTAGGGTTGTACATTATGATCGGTTAGCCCCATACTATGGCCATAGTTCATGAGTATTACGTAAACAACAATGGTTGATAACATAAAAGTTGTAGATAATTTTTGTTTTTTATGTTTAGTAATATTTCTTGTTATTATTGTGTTTCCTTTGCACTATTGTTTTTGGCACCCTTTCTGGGGATTGCACTGCCCGGGACGTGCAGTCCTTAGGAAGGGGGCAATGTTACAAATCCTGTAAATAGTAATTATTGTAGTAACGTAACCTGTAAATAGTTTCCCGTAATGAATATAAAACCCCTTTTCATATGGCTAAAGTATACGACCCCCTATTTCCTTTTTGTTCATTGATAAAATTTGATAACGGTCTACTATTTTCCAGAAGCGTGTGGAATATTTGAGAGATTTCTTTTCGGTGTGTATATAAACCGTTACGCTGGATAAAGAGGGGAGTTTCGATTGAGATTTCGAACGGAGAGCGTATTTGCTCTGTTTATAGCGAGGCATTTCGCTGTGTTGCTTTCGTATTTGGAAGTAAATACGTGTGTAACCGTTAAGTTTACGGTGTTGAGTGATATTTGCTTAATTGCTGATGATTAATTTAGCAGTTGTTAACGATTTCTCCTGTACATAGTGTAAATAAAGCTCCTGTGTTTTTATCAAGAACTGTGTCTTCATTTCAAGAAAGTGGAAGTCGCACCGAATCCGTTACAATATTATCGTAGAACAAAATGAAAAATGTTTCACCGAGAAAGAATTTACTTTATTCCTTTTATTTTCAGCTGAAAGGTTTCGCCAAATTTGTTTAGGGTTATAGTTTTAGTATTGTGCGAGCAAAGTAGCCTTGGCGAGATTTCGCGTTTTTAGTTAAACCATTTTTAATTTTTATCATGAGTGGAATAAAATGGTAGTAAGATTACAGAATTCGATAAGTAAAAAGAAATAATGGTCAATCAACTGAAAGGAAAACTACCACCATATATCCGTAAGAATTCTGTAGACATTTGCATAACTTGACATAATTAAATCGTAACTCAGAAATTAGAAAAATCGAAACAGAAAAATTTTAAATTAACCGATTCGGGAATTCGAGAGAAATAACTCAGCAACAAATGCAAAACAATAAGCGCTAGCCAAGTAAGGCAAAGAAGTATCATCTTCTTTCGATAATAATTTGTAATGTCATATTGAATTTTCTAGCATTAATTGTTGTTCTTGTCAGGCCACAATTATTATTTAGTTTTATCAAGAATTGATAACTATCGAATTCAACATCGTGGAAAAAGCTACTTAGAACTACGAACTACGTAGTTTGCATTAATCTTTGACGATTAGTAATGCTTCTTGAATTCTCATTTCTTTCTACGTGGGCCAGAAAATATCCACAAGACTTTGAAAATTAATTTAAAAAGAATAAAACGAAAAATATCATACATACGAACAAAAATCATAACGCTTTTAGCATTTTTTTCGTTACCACATGCGTTTTTTTTAGGTTTTAGGTCGGCCATTAGACAGTGACTGCAGTGCCTCCTATAGTTCATTGGAGTTGCGAATAGCTTTTACTTTCATCGTTTTCACACACTGGGATATTTTTCACAGTAAAAAGAGAAAATTTAAAGCGAAGTAAATTAATTTTATATGCGTGTTCTCTAAAAATTAGATTTTGTTTTTGATCAAGTGTATTTATGGTCGCGTACGTGTTACGCTTTTTTTTTTTTTTTTTTTTTTTTTTTTGAGCCATTACGAGTTGTTTATTATTTTTACTTGACCGTTGAAGGATGTCTACTAGGGTCGAACGAAAAATAAAAATGTTTTAAGATAAACTTTTAATAGCTGCCAAAAGTTGTCTTTTGTAATCGTTAGCTAATGTGCAAAATTTGACGAAGATCGGTTAATATCTTCAGGAGGCGCTGTGATCGCAAAGTTTTAGCATTGGTATTTTCCCATAATTTCGTGGTTTTAATGTAAAAAATACGCTTAACTAATTTTAATTGCCTCTTTCTTACATGTAAAGGACATTTATGTATTAAAAACATATGAAACAGCTTTCAAAAAGTTTTTTGACTTTAAACATTAATATTAAGGGAAAGCAATGCATGGTTTTGTAGTAAAATCTCCGTAATTTGAAGAGGCACTGCTGTCGAGCTCCTAGAATCAGGCCCAGGTTACCTAATAGTAGAACCCCTATAAGTAGTATAGGGGCCTTACCCAATAGGACCCTAGGCCCTGGCCTAGGGGCTAAGGACGCAAGCCGAAAAGGGCGCACATCACAGTGAAAAAAATAATAATAACAATAAACAGTTTGTTGAAAAAAAAAGTGGCACGTTAGGATGTATATATGAATAAGCAAAGTTTAACTAGAATAGATTGCAACCAGCCCGTTAGGTAGAAAAAAAAAAGCAACTGGAGGATACGAAAGGGGCGTAATGATTGAATAGAGTTCATTTTCTAGTCAAAGCAGCTAATTTTGTGTTTTTGATGTGAACAATAATTTCTTCAAAATATTACTTTGCCCAGGGGCGGACTGGGTCTTCCAAGAGGGCGTCAACCTTGACTACCAAAACAGTGCAAAGGTTAAAGAGCGAAAAAAAAAAAAAAAACACACAATGTGATGTATAGTGATGTAAGTTATCGGGGTTTGCTTCTAACATATTATTTTTACGAATATTTTTATTCGAAATTGCACCACGAAGATCACAACAAAGTGGATAAAAATACATGGGATGCCCCGAAATATGTTTTAAATAGAAAGAAAATTAAAATGTAGAGAGAAAGATGATTCAGAACATTGTAATATAGAGACACCAGCAGTTTTAATTTTTTCTGAGTTAAAAAAAATGAATGGAAAACAAAAGTGCATCAAGAAAATCAAGAGCCCGGATATTTAAATTTAAATAAAAAGGAAAAAAATACATAAGATATCACTGCTAAATATCACCTCAGGCCAAAGCGTCATTTTTTTTTTCGGGGCTAAAAGCATTTGTTTTTCAAACAGACAAAATTTTGAAAATTCCATTATAGAAAAACTAAAACATTTAAATGTTTTTGAAAAAGAAAAAGTATATCAGGATTATTTGCAACATATTTTGAAAAATAAAAAAAAAAAAAGATTGTGGACAAAGCAAAATAGGGGAGGGAGGGGTTTTCTAAGTCTGTACCTATTTTTTTACATCACCAAATTTGAATTCTAAGATGCAGTTGTAGATGATATTCACTGATGTTACCAAAGGTTCGGGGGCTCTTCCCAGAATTCTTTTCGGAATTGAAGCCGTAAAAAGAAATTTCAGACCATCTTTGGTAATACATATGGGAGGAAAGGTTCGATGACCTATGAAAATTTTCTAACTGGAAGTTCTAAAATCAAATTCTTAAATGATCTTTAAAGATAGGGTGGCGGCGTGTTTCTGCAGGATTTTAGTGATCTCTCTCCTGGAGGTATTTCGAATTTGAAGTACTAAATACGAATTGTATGCCATCTTTGATAACGGTAAGAGATAAGAGAAAGGACTGGGTTCCGGACTAATATGGTACTTCTCAGTGACACGTAAGTCTTCTTTTCCCAACTTTATTTCATTTTATACATCATGCCTCCAGCTACAATCTCTTGATAAAGTTTTGGCTGACCTTCGTTTTGTACATTCTAACACTTTGCATTCATTACAATATATTAAATCTCCCGACTGCATTTTTATCTTTTCTCTATTTAAAACATGGTTCGGCGCTGGCGGCCCCTATGACACTAACATGATTATTTATCTATTCATTTATTGTATTAAGTTGAAACTTGTCATAGGTTTGTACTATGTACTGAATACTTTTTTTTGTTGAATCAAAAGTTCGAAATTTGTCGGAATGTCTCAAAAAATTTCAGTTGCCCTTACTAAGGTAAATTATAATAAAGAACCGTGGATGTTCCGACATAATATTCAAAGGTCTAATTGCTCAATATTCAAAGGTTGCATTTTCATTTAAAATTTTGCCGAACAAATTTTTTTTTTGTCATTTGGTACTTTTATTACTACTATCCATTATTATTTTTTTAATACTGAGAACTTTTTCTTTTCTTTTTCTTTTTTTTCTTCATCACTAAATTAAAATTAGCAGCCTCGGTTCTACGCCTTCCCTGGCGACGGCCCTGCCTTTTACGTGTTCATTGTCTCCTCGGGAATATTACAGGCAGCTGTTTTAGGGTCTTAGAAGGTACTGGACAGTTGTGCAACAAAAAATATCTTATAGGACGATGAATTAACAGGCACACAATAAAACCATTACTTTTCTTGAAGCAACTTTCTTATAACTCGCTCAGAAAAATACCGGATTATTATGATTTTCAGAGGTTATTTAAATTGTTTTTTTAAAGAAGAAAAAAAGGAAAAAACAAGAAAAATCATGTTTTTTTTTTTTTGCTAGTCAATTGAAAAGTTCAATGCGGCCCAAACAGAGACGGTCCACCGGGCATTTGCTCGTCTGCCCGCGCGCGATCCTTTCGAGTCGGTTTGAAATTTGTGAATGGCAAGTGTTCCATTTTTTGCCATGAAAGTGCGTGTTTGAAATTCTATAACTTTTCATTGGTTGAATAAAATGTAACAAAGTAGCATATCAAATTGACGGAAATTTAAAGCTCTACAGCTTTGTCGTTGACAATTTTCATCAATACTGATCCTGGGAGGCACTAGGAGCAAATGTTTGACAAAACAAGAGTATTTTTCCGAAAATCAAAGATTTTTCATAACATATACCCAGAAAATTATTGGAAATTTGACACATATGTGTATACACATGTTCATACTAAATTTATTCAGCTTGAATTTTTATTTTACACGCATTTTTTCCACCGTTTCCGCCATTTTCTCGAAAAACCCAAAATTTTCTTCCCCCCTCCCTCCCACCTTCAGCTCACCCCGCAGGATCGGGGACTTTTAGTATGTTTACTTACTAACTATCCCTAACAATATTCTGAAGTCAAAAATTATCGCATATTCCATGCACGCAACAATGTGTTCATTGACTGGATTAACCGTCTTGTTGTTCCTTGGCTGGCCCGTCCGTAACGTGAATCCTGGCTACACTCATGCTACTGAGAGCTTGTTAAAAAAACAATCGTAGGTGATTGGGGGGGGGAGGCGTTTGTGTGTGTGTGTGTGTACGTACGCGTGTATGTGTATGTAGACGTGCGTCTGAGTGTGTAAGCGTGCGTGTGTGTGTCAGCGTGCGCGTGTGTGTGTACGCGTGCGTATGTGTGTAAGCGTGTTTGTGTATGTGTACGTGTGTATGTGTGTGTTTGTAGACGTGCGTGTGAGTGTGTGTGTGTAGGATATGTACGCAAGCGCCCAGCTGAAATTTATGTGATAGGTCACGGCATCGAAAGTAAACAAAGTGAAATTAAGTATTCTAAATGTAAACAACTTGCTTGAATGCACTTTCAGTAATTTTATAATTATAAAATTTGCTGTTGTAATTGACTTGTATTAGCTAATTTTTTTGAGTTTAGAGATTGTATACTTAGATTTTTAAAATATAGATTTTTTAAAAAGCCAGTCTTTCTCAGATATGAAGCAAAAAACTAAAAGCAAGAAATACCAATCTTGTTTACTCTGAAGGTTATTAAAAAGTTAGTTTTGCGAAACGTAATAAACTTCCATATTATCTGTAATAAGTAAAGAAAAATCCTCTGGGTGATAAAAATAAGACTTTATATTTGTAGATCCCGTGAAGATTTTTATCGCAAAAGTATGCAAAATGGTTCATTCCAGTATGTTTTTACCATATTTTTCTCATAAAGGGAAACCAGCTCAAAAACACTGTTATCTTTCTGATAAAGTCGGAGATTTATTTTATTTTACATTATTGAGCGAAGAAGCGACAAGTGCTCAATCTGGAAAATTGCTAAAAACAAAAGCAATGGCGCTGACAACTGCAGATAGCAGCAATAATTCTTCTTTAATTTCTTCAAAAAATTTCATTTTACGTTAATTTTTCTCAGCTTTAAAGTGACGTAAAACTTAAAAATGAGAAGACTTTACTTATTTCGTATTATTGAAATTTTGATCATATTGATGGTAACAGAGAACTAGTTAGAATGCTTTTGTAGGAACTGTGGTGAATGCTTTCGTCTGAGGAAGGTACTGGCAATGCAGTGATAGTGAGAAACTTACGACGGCTGATATAACCTCAAAACTTTTGGTAGAGTTATCATCATAACCGTTGTCATAGTCCCAGCAGTACTGACAAGGAATGTCTGCACAATTACTGTAAAAATAAATAAATAAATTTCAAAAAAATCGAAACTTTTTTGAGGAAAATAATGCGCAGCTAATGTGCCTAATTTCTGCTAATAACATAACTGGTAGAAACCAGAAAGGTTTTTTTTGCTTAAAGTTAGTAAATTTTCTGAAATTAACCTGAAATCTTTCAAAAAAAAAAAAAAAATCAGAAATCTTCCCAATCAATGCCAATTATGTTCCTAAACTTAACTTAGCCCTTTTTTGTTCTAACCGGAAAACTCCTATAGTAAATATGGGAAAAGCTAATACATAATTGCAAGATATTACTTCAAAATTACATTGTCTGGAGACTGCATTTTTCCTTTAATTGGGGCACAGCCAATCTGGAGGGACAGAAACTAAGCTGGAGGAGAAAAGAAACCTAATATATTTTTACACTGCTAGCTAAAAATGTTTTTCACCACAGTATAACATCGGCAGTCATGGAGCTAACACGTGAGAGATTACGAAATTCACTTTCTCATTTCGAGTGCAATAACGATTACACCTGAATCCAGTTATGCCCTTGAGTAAAATAAGAAATAAAAACGTCAAATAGATTACTGCAGACACGTGTGTCGGCGTTACAAGGAACGCTTTTTTGAATTTAAAAAAAAAAAATGAACTCATGGATGAAAAGACATCAAAAGATTCATTTTTCATGGATAAGTTCATTCTTCTGCATTGAAAAAGGTGTACCTTGTAACGCCGAAACACGTGTCCGTAGTAATCAGCAATTTGTGCTATTTGGCGTTGTTATTTCTTACTTTACTTTTTATGCACAAAGATATCTTCATTATTTTTGCTCTTACCGGACATTCCAATTATTTTTCACAATTTATGTTTTTCGGAGGCATACTACTCATCAGGGTTATAATTTATTAAAATATTCCGCGTGTAATGCTTACTAATGGTTCTATTTCAAGGTGCTACGACAGGTGCTATGACTGGCAAAAAAATGGCATGCAAAAGAAAATAGAAATTTCGTGTCACGTGACCGTGTACAAATAATAGAAATAAAACGCATGCCTCGTTCACGTGTGCAAAGATAGAACAAAAGTTTCTTATGACTTGAAAAATCTGTCTTTCTTTTTGCAACAATGATAAGAAATTCATAAAAATTCGGAATCCTTTTTAATGATCATATAACAGATATCGTATTTGTTTGTGGCATATCTAATATTCTTTATGAATGAATTGTCGCTACCTATAAAAGAAAAGTCCAAAGTTCCACCAGACCCTTTTCGGAAACATTAACGTTTTCAGTCTCTGTACTCTTCAGGAATTTTCCTCGGCACTTTGCAAACATGAAAGATCCGAAAGTCAAAGAAAATGCAGAGAAAAGTGAAAGTAAGTACTTAAAAAATTGTCCGTAAACAGTTTAATACTGTCAGTCCCGCATAATCGGGAAACGGTTAAACGAATAGCCAGCTTAGACGAATAAAACCTCCCGGAATCGAATATTTCCCAAAAGACTCAATGTTGAAGATCTTGATCTTAATCGAATAATTTCCCCGGATAATCGAATAATATTGATCCGCAAATACTTTTGTTTAGAAATTTTTTTGAATAAATTAGAAATAAGTTAGGTAAGAACAAGACGAAAAAATACTAAACAACATTTTTTGCCATGAACGGGCGAGAAAAAAATATTGATTTTCCATCAAAACCATACCTTTTTTGTTGTTGTCGTTACAAAAAAACAAACAATAAATAGCTCAGTCGATAGTTAAATTGAATAATGCAAAGAAATATGCACATTTTAAACGATAATAGATTGATAAATCTGTAATGTAAAATACAGTCGGTAATTGATAAAAAGGTAATGATTTACTAGTTTCGCTGTTTTTTCTTAGTTTTGTCTTCATTCTATACGTAAAGCAAAATGTTTCTTACTGGTAAACTTTTTGTCTTTTCTTTTTTCTAAACCAATTTCGACGATGATATTATTCAAGTATTTACTTCTTTTTTTAAAAAATGAAATTCAAATTTGTTTTAAAAATTAAAATATTGGAAGACAATTATTCCAACAAAGGGTTATTATCATAGTCGACGTTGTTGAAGAAACTCCCCAAAAATCGACTTGCGACCGCTCCCATTTGTGCAAATTAGCTAAAGACTTATTAGTTCAGCTGATTTCGTAAGTGCCCAGTAAATATAAAAGCCGTGAGATTCCCATTATATATCGCCAAGTCTAACTGACACAAATGAAAGGCTTATCCGCATTGAGCTGATGGCAAAGTGAGTGAACCTGAAGCAACTGCAAGAAAACTGAGTTTCCTACAATTGAGCATGGCTCCACTAATTTGGATAGCATTGTCTATCAAAGCTGTGAGCTACTTTAGCGTCCGAGTTGCTTAAATTTTCCCAGTTAATTTCATTAATTTGACTACCCGCTTTGTCAAGATACCTCTCCCACATTGGGCCTACTCCACGGGAAAAGCGGGTCTTCGGAATTGTTAAGTTTTTGGATAATTTTCAATGTATCTCTTTGTTTTGTAGCCTCACTGTAAAAACAATTCAGAAACGTTCTTGAAAAACAACGGGCAGTTGAAGTGCCCAATTTCTGACATTAACATATCTTGGAAAAAACCGGAACGTTTTCCGCTCGAAGTCATAAGTCAGTAACGTTTCTGAAATTATCCTTGAAACTTTCTGAAGAAATAGAAAAATTTCCCTGTTAAAGCAAGTCATGTCTCGAGAAGGAACCTTCAAGAAAAATTAGGCCGGCTTAATGTTATTGATTAGAACCTTTTAGATTTACAAGAAAGTTACAGAAGCATTAAAGCAACCACGCCCAAAGCAAAGGGAGAATTGCAAGTAAGAACCATGAATATCTCTTGTCAGCAATTCCTGGCTTGAAGGCTCCAGCTATCCAGAGACTTATTCGCTTTTCATTGGGAGCTTAATCAATTAGGACGGACCGTAATCATCCAGCCGCCGATACACTTAATCAAAGCGCTGAGTCAATCAATAAATGGTAGTTAAAAATATATTTCACAGCAAGGAAAAGTCTGCATTAGTCCAATTTATAGTAATTCAGAAAACTTTTTTTGTAAAAATACTTGATTTTACGGGGAAATCGATGAAAACCTGTTAAATCCCGAAACGTTCCATGGAATTAACCAGTAACGTTTCGGATTTTTTTTACAGTGCTGAAACGTTGATAAGTTATTTTTTATTCATTCTAATTTTTAACACCACAGGTAAAGAGGGCTTTTATGTGCCGAAACGTTACATTATGACGCTGCTATCATTCTTGGGCATGTTCAATATCTACGCTTTAAGAGTCAACCTGAGCGTAGCCATGGTGGCAATGGTTAACAACACGAAAAGTAGCGACGCGTGGGACAACTACAGCTATTTTATGGAGTGCCCTGAACTAATATCCGGTATGGATGAATCAGAAACAGAGAGTTTTAAAGTAAGTGAAATTGTTATCCTTTATAAAATTAATGTAACTGATATCTACTTTTCTAGTCTCTTGGCCCTGAACCTGATTTGTGACTGATAAAAGTTAGCATCCTCAATACTTTCTGTCTTTATGAGAAAAAAAAGCCCTGATTCTTAAAATTTGCAGAAACTTTTAAAACTTTGGTTCTCAATTAAAAGGAAACTTTCAATGTAAAAGACTTTTCTTTTCAAAAGTAGATGTTGGTCTGAAAGTGTTCATTTTAAAATTTAATGTTCTTTAGATAAATTTGAAGTGCATATCTGTGTATTTGGGAGTCTAACTGTCTGCGGAATCGTAGAAACTAGTTTATTTATGCATTTATTTATTTTTTTGAAAGATTGTTTGATCGAAATTGTTCTCATCTAGGTCTCAACGTTTAAGGAATATAATTAGCACTTTTTCGCATTTTTTACAGTAAAAACTTTAAAATATTGGTACCAATTGAAAGAAGGAATTTTTCTGCGCATAAGGAAATTTGTCTGGGACTTCTAAGTTATAGAACAGGAATTATAGCCATTTTTATTAATTTTAAATGAAACTTTATGCTTTTAACATGATTGATAGCAATTTGATTGTTGGTACGATGGCACGCACTCAAAGCTCAATGACTTAAAATTGCTACCTGTTGTTATTTACTATCTGTTAACAAATGAAACACTTGGAATTAATTTACATGTAAAGGATGACTTTTAAAAGATTTTAATTTTTTCCGCTTGACTTTGCTATGGCGACTAGCAAATCTAGAAGCTGTGATTTTCTTTTATTTTTCCTGTTTTTCCATGTTATCTAGAAAAAAATTGAATACATTTCCCTTTTTATGTGTGTGATCTTGCCTACAAAATTTATCTTAAAATAAGGAGAGATCAGGCTCGTCATCAACGGATGATTAGGCGAGGAAGGGGAGGGGGAGGAGGATTTTAGAAACAAAATGTAATTGTTCATTTTATACGTATTTTTTTTGGTCCTTCCCTATAAAATGCACAGAATGCAAAACTCCCCCCCCCCCCATTCATTTGGCAATTTCTGAATTGACGGGCCTAAGATCCTGGGCCGTGGTAGCCCGATCGGTAGAGTGTTGGATTCGGGGCCGGAGGGTCCTGAGTTCGAACCTCGATGGTCGAAGATCCACCGTCGTCATTAAAGGGGACTGGGCGACGTTAGATATGCCCGTGGTCTCAATGTCCTCCAAGTGAAACGATACCTCTGGGGGTGCTAGCACCAGGTAGCTATTAGCTCATGGACTAGTTCTAAATTCTCATTAACTGTTCGATCCAGTGATGGTGCTGCCATCTATCGGTATATAAAATAATGGAGGCAAGGCAATTAATATGCAGTCCTCGACATAAATACAGTTGTAGTCAGTTGTGACTCTGAATAGGAATAGGAATAGGGTAAGATCCTAATCGTCGGGGAGTTTTGATATTTTTAATCAAATATAATTCGTGTAAATCTCTCTAGTTATTTTCAGACATTATATTTGTCTTGTTTATATAATTTATTACGTTTTTAAGGAAAACTATATTTTTGTTTTCTTTAAATGCAATTATTTTTTCTGTTCGCTTTCTTTTACCTTGTTTGTTCATTCCTCATGCTTCTGTCAACAATTTCTAACCAAATACATTTTTCCTAGGGCGAACAATACAATTGGGACGCTCAGGCGCAAGGAATCATCCTTGGATCCTTCTTTTACGGTTACATCATCACGCAATTGCCTGGCGGGTTTTTGTCCGAAAAGTATAGCGCCAAGTGGTTATTTGGCTGCGGAACCTTGGTCACGGCTATATTCTCTCTTCTCACCCCTGCAGCTGCGCACTGGGGGACAGCCCCTTTTATTGCTGTTCGTGTTCTGGAAGGTCTCGGTGAGGTACTATGTTTTTTATATACGATTGTGACACTTTTTGTATTTACTGAAAAAAAGAGGCCTGTTTTGAAGTATCTGAACTCAAATTAGTAGAAAAGATATAAAGCGTCCATCGCAAGATGGCACCTTGTCAATTATGTTTACAGTGGACACAAACGAGTTTGTTACCTTAAAACCTATAGAGTAGGAAGAAAGGGCGCTTGCCATATTTACAAATTTAGCAACATTTTAGCAATATGAAGAGGTTTTTTTTCTCTTTCATTAAATGTTTCGGAGGATTTTTATAAAAGAATTAATTATTTTCTGATACATGTACTGATAAAAAACGATACAACATACTTCAAAAGACCACAAATTTTGTTCGCTGTAACGGGAATTTCTTTGTAATCGAAACCAAACAATAATGAAACTTAAAACGGGACTTGTCATTAATTTCGCTGAAACGGATATTTCGTTGTATTCGCTGTAATGGTATTTTACTGTGCTTTATTATGTCATTACTTGTTTCAGTTGAGATTGCAGTAAAATTCTTGAGTATCAACTTTTAGTTTTTAATTTCTCATTTGATCATTGAAGTTATTGATTTTTACTATTATTGTATAGAGCAGTGGTGGTCAATCTGTTAGTGAAGAGTGGCTCACTCTGAAGGAGAAAAGATCTGCGTATTACTTTCTATTTTTTCTACTTCGTGAAAAATTTAAAAAGTAACAAAATGCTACTTATAGGCTAATATATGATTTTTACTCAAATAGCACTTTTTTTGGGGGGGGGGGATCTGAGTAGTGGAGAAGCTCAGTACAAGAAAGCTTGTCGATTTAGAACTCTAACAAACTTACGAAAATACACACAAGCTAAAGATCATGTTTTTAAAAATACTCACCAGTGTGTCAGTTGATCAAATGATGATCAGTATTAAATTTATTAGGTAGGTTTTCCCCAGTTTCACCGTGTGCGTCGATAAAAAATAAGTTGCCTTCTTGTTTTTTAACGCTATTCACTATGGAGCCATAGGCAAATCGCTGATTGGGTACTAAATTCGATTTAAATGATAGGAAACGTACTCATTCAGTTGGTTACAGTCATGTACCATTGTTGCCCTTACGGAATTGTTTTTGTTGATTCTTTGCGACGGTGGTAGCCCAAAGTCTCCTTATGACTTTTTGCTAAATTGATAAATTCTGTCTTCTGTTTGAATTAGGCCTTGTTTTATGGCAGCATTTTACAATGGCAGACAGTCATCGTTGTTCTGCTGATGCTCTCGTTTCGATGCGTCTTCACGCGATCTTTTTTAAATGTTTGCCATAAAGCAATAAAATCTGAAGGATGACAAATAGCAAAAGTGTTACAATTTTCTCAGTTTAAGAGCTGAATTCGAAAGTACAGCATCAGCGGAGGTATGCTTGTAATGCTCGTCGTCCTCATTAAGATTGAGTTCTCATGCTACTTGATAGGTTGGCATCCAACAACTTTCAAAGTACTTTAGAAAGATGTTAAAAAGCGAAAATGCAGTAAAAGATTCCTAAATGAAACATTCAGATTGGCTGGAATGAATATTGCCCAAGTAGCACGCACGATGGGGAGATGGTTGGCCAACGGTAGAAACCGGTGGGGAATGGTGAGTTGGCAACGAACGATGAGCCAACGATGGCCCTTCAGTTTCTGGACATTGTTGAACAAGATATAAATATTTTCGATGGGACATCGTTGGGAAATTGCTAGTCACTGTAGCAGATCGTTGGCCTTTCGTTGGCAAATGGTTGGTTCCGTAACAGTTGCCAAGGTGGACATTGCCTACCGTTGGCCCTGCATAAGCTCCACCGTTGACCAACTATGTCCCAACCGAATGTGCTACTAGGGTGTACATTCTTCCAAGAGCTGAGTTTTTCTGAATCCCTGGATGCCCTTCAAACGCTTGTCCTCGTTTTCTTTGGGAAAACTTGTTATTTGCCCATGTGTAATACTGAGGAATTTTTCGGTATATTTATGCAGTTCAAATTCATTAGGGGGTGACTTTTCCGGCCATAAACGTGCTCATCAGTCACTGGTCTCCAAAACTGGAAAGGAGTAGAGTCTCGACGATCATCTTCACCGGCTCCCAAATCGGGAACGTGATAGCAATGCCTATATCCGGGTGGCTGAGCAGCAGCGATGTCCTCGGGGGCTGGCCTTCTGTCTTTTACGTTTTCGGTAAGTTCGACTTCCGTTTCTTTGATTTAAAGCAGGGGATCTAAAGGTTTTCAAGCCACAAACCCTCATTGTGTATCAATAAATGTGCATACATGTAAACCACCTGAATTCTATTAGAATGTTTTATATTATGATCATGGGCGTAGCCAGGATTCCTGTTTGGGAGGGGCAAGCATAGGCACAACAAGATAGGTGGGGTTCGGTATAGGTTAAGGAAAATTATCGCTTCACTTCAAAAAAAACTAGAGCACTTTATTTTTAGCAATATTTCCAATCCTAATACGTTAATGTACTTTCAGGGTGCCCTGAAGTACACTGGCGATAATCAAAAATTTATAACAGAAAAACGGTTACGGTTAAGCAATCAATTCTAGAAGAAAACTCATATAACAGGGAAAACATTTTTCGCACAGGGGAGGCGCTGGACCCAATCCCGTGTAGCCACTTATCTATGACATGTCGTCCATTTTGACCGTAAGAGGCGCTAAACCGAATCCTGCGTATCCACCTATCAATGCCAACTGTTCAAAGTTTGTTTATTTTTGATTGCACATTTTGATTTTAAGAATGGAAAACAGGGATTGCCTGTAGCTCCCTCTTCGTCGCCTTGAATTTTGGTGACTGTCACAGCCTATAAGCGTAAGCGAATCAAGTGCGGCCATTTGGAAAATTTTTGAACTAAAATCGGGAACACTACTGAAGCGAAAAATCTATGCCCTCTCACATGAATTTTCTTTTGAATTCTCAATCGCTTTCTTGTTGTTGAATTTTTAAAAACATCATTCTTTATTAGGACATCCAGTACATGCAAATACTGTTATGTGCCCTAAGCAGAAAATTCTGGTTTCACCACTGCTTGAGTGCTTATTATTCGACAAACAGCAGCATGCCACTATAAGAAAAATCCAACAGCGAAAATCCGATAAATATCGTTAAAAAATTAATTACATCACTGCAAATGAACTTTTGTGATGTAATATCGTCGCCTCAGATGAGTAACAGTAAGACATCTCATCCCGGAAATAACACTAAGATGTTCTATTGTTGCTCTGACGCGACGATATAAACTTTTTCTTACGAATCGATTAAAAAAATTTGTGATATAATTTTAGGCACAATTGGCTGCATCTGGTTTGTTTTCTGGGCGTTTCTGATCCATGAAACCCCATTCCGACATCCCAAGATTTCAAAGAGCGAGCTGAAATACTTCGAGGAAAGTAAAGGGAATAATCAAAACAAGGTAATGTTCTAAACATTAATTTGAAAAAAAAAAGGTGTTTCTCTTCCCTCATCCTGCTCAGTAAATGTATCAATTTATGTGTCTTTCGAATCTTTTCCTCAAACTATACATACAGGGTGTCCAGCTAAAGAACTCCCTGATTTCAAAATTGAATATCTCAAAAGCAACGGACTGTATTGGAATGAAATAAATGGTATGTTTGTTGTGAAAGCCTGTACGGAAATTTGTACCTAAAAAGGCCGACAGGTGGTACGGCACACTGTTATTGCAATAGGAATACCTATAAATAGTGCTACAAACAGGGTCTTTTTGAGCAAACATAGCAAATAATGAAACAACAAAAAGAAGTTAGTTATTTTTTTCTGAAAATAAAGATGCTATCTTATGTGAAACATACTAACACGCTTAGCATTCGAAAAAATCTCGGTTACTCTTTATCTCCCCATTTTCTATCATTATATTTTCCCTTATAGATCTAACTCAAGTCTATATCATTTTTCAGTAATTCATCTGCGTTGCCATTACAAGGATATGTTTTAAAACTTCAAAGAATGAAAGATAACATGTGTTATGAAACTACTAGTCGACCCGTGCGGAACTCCGCACTGTACTTCGAATCGTTTCATAAGGCATTTCGCTCTTTAAAAATTTCAAAGAAAGAATATTATGAAGAAAAACCGAAAAAAGTAAACGGAAAAAAGTAAGCGCACAAGAGAAGGCATGTAATTTGAAGACATCAGTAACAAAACCTCGTTAAATACAACGTTGTGATAATTTGATTATCGCTTCCCTTTTGGTTGTACGTATTTTCAATGCAAATATAAATATCATTAAAAGTGTGGCTGAGTGACGCGTGAAAAATCAGTAATTTTGCATGTGAAAAAACAGGTTGTGGCAAATACAGTCCTGCCCATGTGAGCATCCGACGGAAAAAAAAGAAACATTAAAGAGATATTTAGTGGCACGGATTCGAACTGGCGCCATTCTGATTAACAGTACGACGCTCCAACAAACCTAGCAACTGTGCCTTCCTTTTCGAATGCTATTCATTGAAGGAATGCGTAATAAAGCACAGTAAAAAAAGTTTTTCGCCGGAAAAATATAATAAGATCATGCGTCTATGTTTTGTCATTAGCCAGCATGATACGATTTAAAATTATTCGTAAAACATGGAATTTGATTAAAGAATGAGGAAGATCTCACGTAGCGATTGAAACAAACATTCTAGAGAAGTAATAAATTCGGTTGAAAAAATAAGTGTTTTTATTTTTGAATATTCAACAATTTCCCATACCACGCTTCCTTAACCTGTATGGCTTAAAAGCCCGCACTTGTTTTTCTTTTAATTGAACTCTTAAAATTCAAAACCAAAACCAGTTGAACTGATCCCGTTTTTTAAGCATAATTTTTCGAACGTAGACAAAATGTTTTTTTTTTTTTCAGCCGAAAGCAGAGGAGTAGAAAATGATTTCTTACTAATGAAGTTGATAATAATTTTAATGTTTTATATCGTATTCGAAAAAATAATTAAAGATTTACTGGTTGAAACTCGTAGTTATAATTTGGCGTAGTATTTTTTCATTTGTACAAAAGTTCAAACACTGCTATTAGAAAAATCTACATTTGAGCATACAATGAAAATGTTTTTCTGCACAAAAAGGATTCCCTTGAGGTATATCTAATCCTTTTTTTATGCTTACATTATGCTCATTGGTCTGGACGGAGTCAAAGCTTTTTTTTTAAAAAAAAAGGGAAGAACAGCCTTCGATTAGTAGTCAACTTATCTGAATGATAACTGCAGCCTGCATAAATTAGTCGAAACACCAAATAGCATTCCCACTGCGTTTATTTTATTACCTGTGTTATCTGTTGTATGTTATGAGTACATGTAATGCGTAAACTACTGTAAATTTGCTATTATGTCGGACAGCCCGAACTGGCCCGAAGTTCAGACAGTTTATAGACGAACGCTCTACCGAAAAAAAAAAAAAAAAAAAACCACTGGTAATTTTAATTTTTTTTCTTGCCGAGAAGTGTTTTTATTTTTAAATTTTTTTACAATTTGTTATCGCAGGCTTTTTGAACCGTTATGACTTAGATGGCAGCACGTGTTCATCATTTAACAGCACGGTTAAAATACAAAATAAATTGAACTAAGTTCTTTTTTAAGCGTAGCTTTTCAACTGTAGTAAAAATGTGATAAGCTATTTGTTTTTTTTTGTTTTTTTTTTTGCAAAAAGAAGAAAAATATATATATTACCCTTTAAATTGAGGTAATATTTTTTTTATTTGTACAAATAGTCAAAAACTCATTAGAAGAATCTATATTTCAACATACGATTTATTACATTTTATTGAACAAAAAACAATTCCAATGTAGTCTGAAATCTTAAACCTGATACTTATATTTTCGCTTACATTATGCTTTAATTTTCTTCCCGGAGCCAAAGCTTAAAAAAAAAAAAAAAAAAAACCCTACAATCGAGTATCAATTTAGCTCCGTGTTGCATCAAGTCTTCATAACGGCTAAGAGCGTTTCTACCTCATGTATTCCCTCTTATTTGTTATTCATGTAATGCGCGTTATTTTACTAATTTTTTGATGCAGATTGGACGTGGGCCCGAACATGTATTCTCCTGGTTACCAGTCGAACGCTCTGCCGATAAAGCTATTCAGCTCTGTCGGTAACAGTGCAAGTTAAAGTTATAAATTTAACCGAAAACCTCGTTGTGGTTCTTTAAAACAGGTTTTTTGCTCGAAAAAACAATTTTTAGACCGTGGGTCTATTTTTCGTCAGTAGTCTGCACGATAAGCTTTAAAATAAGGTGTAAATCAAAGAAAACGATCAAGAATTGAGGAAAATCTCGCGTAGAAACAAAAACAGGCTACAGAAATGATATATAAGGATTGAAAAATAAGTGTTTTTATTTTTGAATATTCAACAATTTCCCATAGCAGGCTTTTTTAATCTGTACGGCCTAAATGCCCGAACTTGTTTTTCTTTTAATCGAACACTTAAAATTCAAAACCAAAACCAGTTGAACTGAGTCTGTTTTTTAAATGTAATCTTTCGAACGTAGACAAAATGTTTTTTTTTTTTTTTTTTTTCAGCCGAAAGCAGAGGAGTAGAAAATGATTTCTTACTAATGAAGTTGATAATAATTTTAATGTTTTATATTGTATTCGAATAAATAATTAAAGATTTACTGGGTGAAACTCATAGTTTTAATTTGGCGTAGTATTTTTTCATTTGTACAAAAGTTCGAACACTGCTATTAGAAAAATCTACATTTCAGCATACAATGAAAATGTTTTTCTGCACAAAAAGGATTCCCTTGAGGTATATCTAATACTTTTTTTTATGCTTACATTATGCTTATTGGTCTGAACCGAGTCAAAGCTTTAAAAAAAAGGGAAGAACACCCTTCGATTAGCAGTCAACTTATCTGAATGATAACTATAGCCAGCATAAAGGAGTCGAAACACCAAATAGTATTCCCCCTGTATTTATTTTATTACGTGTGTTATCTGTTGTATGTTCTGAGTACATGTAATGCGTAATATTAATGTAAATTTGCTATTATGTCGGACAACCCGAATTGGCCCGAAGTTCAGACAGTTTATAGCCGAACGCTCTACCGAAAAAAAAAAGAAAAAAAAAAAAAAAAACCCACAGGTTAATTTTAAATTTTTTTTCTTGCCGAGAAGTGTTTTTATTTTTGAAAATTTTTACAATTTGTTATCGCAGGCTGTTTGAAACGTTATAGCTTAGATGGCAGCACGTGTTCATCATTTAACAGCACGGTTAAAATACAAAATAATTTGAACTAAGTTCTTTTTTAAGCGTAGCTTTTCAAATGTAGTAAAAATGTGATACGCTATTTGTTTTTTTTGTTTTTTTTTTTGCAATAAGAAGAAAAATATATATATTACCCTTTAAATTGAGGTAGTAATTTTTTTATTTCTACAAAGAGTCAAAAACTCATTAGAAGAATCTATATTTCAACATACGATTTATTATATTTTACTGAACAAAAAACAATTCCATTGTAATCTGAAATCTTAAACCTGATACTTATATTTTCGCTTACATTATGCTTTAATTTTCTTACCGGAGCCAAAGCTTTAAAAAAAAACCTTACACTTGAGTATTAATTCAGCTCCATGTTGCATCAAGTATTCATAATAGCTAGGAGCGTTTCTATCTCATGTATTCCCTCATATTTGTTGGTCATTGTTCATGTAATGCGCGATATTTTTCTAATTTTTTGATGCAGATTGTCCGGACGTGAGCCCGAACACGCAATCTCCTGGTTGCCAGTCGAACGCTCTGCCGATCAAGCTATTCAGCTCTGTCGGTAACAGTGCAAGTTAAAGTTATAAATTTAACCGAAAACCTCATTGTGGTTCTTTAAAACAGGTTTTTTGCCCGAAAAAACAGTTTTTAGACCGTGGGTCTATTTTTCGTCAGTAGCCTGCACGATAAGCTTTAAAATAAGGTGTAAATCAAAGAAATCGATCAAGAATTGAGGAAAATCTCGCGTAGAAACCAAAAACAGGCTACAGAAATAATATATAGGATAGGGCCATGAAAAAAACCCATCCTCTATTCATTGATAATTGCAAATTAATATACATATTCTAAGTATAATTTATATTGTACTTATGCGAATCGCTTGATAACCTGCCTACGATCAGTACTTGAGCCATGATCCGATGTACAAAATTAAATAATATAAACAGAGCAGCATCGAATTAATTTTTTTTGGGGGGGGGGGAGGAGAATTCGAATTTTACCGAATGATAAAACACGAGCTTATACGCGTATCATACAGTATACGTACATAACATCTAATGAAAAGGAACGTCAGGTATCAATAAAAACCAATCATCATTTCCATCCAACAATAATTTCTTCATAAGCTTAACAGTTTAAATTTCGGGAACACTTTTTTGCGTAAGATAAAGAAATACCTTTGTGCTGAACAGTAAAGTAAGAAAAAACAACGTCTAAAAAGCACAAATTGCAGATTATTGCGGACACGTGTTTTATTTCGGCATTGGCAGATTTCAAATCTGCCTAGGGGCATTACAGAGCTAAATTCGGTCGTGATAACTGCTAGAAGGATAGATTTAATTACTTTTAGTTCTTGCTTCATATCATTTTAAGTAGCTACCAAGTACTGGTACTCCAAGTGGAAACTAGTCATCAACAAAGACCATATTTTTTTCAAAGGGAAATGCTGTTCACAGAAGACAAATTTGCATCAATGGCAGCAACATCACCTACTCCTCGGAAGTGACCTACCTTGGGATCAATCTGGATAATAAATTGACCTTCGCAAAGCATAAAAGCAACCAAATTGAAACAACTGCTTTCCGTACTCACCAAATGAGATCACTCCTAAATAAGTACTGTCACCTTCAGGGGCGGATCTAGAGGGGGGCCATGGGGGCCATGCCCCCCCCCCAAAGTCTTGTGATTGTAGGAATTTTTTTAAGGAAAAAAAAGGAAAAAATATTATGAGAAGATAACAAAATTTAACATATGTTTTTTACTGAAAAAGAAATATAGGCCTTAATTGGGAGATAAATTATATCCCTACACTGTTAAAACTATAGGTTGCATTCGGCACCTTTCAGGGGTGAAACGCTTGTTCACCAGCGGCACCCAATACGGAGCCGAAATTGCACCTCTAACTAGGGTGAAAAACAGGCACCTTTCAAAAAGTAGGCAGCCGGGGTGAAAAGAATGAACCTTCGGAGAGAGAAATGGCACCCTTACTGTAGATCCTCCCCCCCCTCCCCCGTATTGTGTGCGTTTTTGAATACAATTGTGTATTTTTCTTTTTTTAATAGTTTTGTTTTGATTCATGATAGTCTACGCTTTGCACACTTTTCACATTGCATGAATTCAGTACTGGAAATTATTAAAACTTGTAATTACAGCATTTGACCATATTTCAGAGTTTTCAACATAGTTAAGAAGTGCTCATTGCTTTAATTCATCTGATCGTTCTCTACATCAGTGTTTCTCAACCTCTTTTGACCCACGGGTCGGTAAAAACAAATGAAAAACATTGCGGACCTGTGAAATTTTTATCCTTTTCTTAAAAATAAATAAAATAAATAATAATAATTACAATAACTCTCGGGGCGGTAAAAAAAACTTGTAAAAAAATTCTGCGTACTGATGAGTTTTTTTCTTTCTTTTTTTTTGTTTCACAAAGTAATATTAAAGATGAATAAAACAATAAATATCTACAGACTTTATTTGGTATCAAAGAGTTGTCACAAATATATTTAAAGTTAAAGACGAGTAATTATTTGAATAATCATAGTTAAGTGAATGATCATTTGTGAGAAATAACCGCACCGAAAGTAAAGTGTAGATGTACTTATGAATTATTTACATGAACAGCCAAAAATATTCTGGGATATTAAAGTTACGATAAAACAAAATCGTTTCTCAAACGTTCAACATTTCAATCAAAATAACAATAAAATAAAATGCGCATAAAATTTTTCGACAGTTAAAAATTTAAAGAAACTCCTAACACTATCGAATAACCGCTAACAGGAAATGATTCAAACACTTGAACGAAAAAGCAAAAGAAAAAGATAGGCGGAGAGAGATTTCTTTTTTATTTTTTGCCCTCGCTACACTAAGCAAAAGAATCATTTTTATTTAGGTTCTCACTTGTTGATTATTGAAAATATCATTGCGGTTACTATTTCGGTGATTAAATGTTGCTTATCGAGTACTCAAGAAAATAATGATAGATACATTTAGTAGCGTTTTGTGTGAATGATGGAATTTTCACGATAGTAACGGTAACCTGAAAATAAACAACTAACGGTACTATGGTATCGTAACGGACTAACGGTAACTGAAAAGCATTAAAAGTACTTTTAACTATGTTTGAAAGCCCTAAAAGCTACAAAGTGATCAAAAGCTGTACTTACTTGTTATTTTAAAGAATTATCCTACAAAAGTTGAGATTTAATCCAATAGTGTACTTCATTCAATGTGAAAGACGTAGAAGCCACGCGTAGTGCAACCTATCATTCGTCCGCCATATTGAAGTGGTTGAATGGTGAATGTATGCCGGAAGCGCATGCGCCAGCAAGTCATTTAGCGATTGCTTGCTGTTTTGGCACCCCTGTCTACGACTGTCTGCTACTTTCGCACCTCTGCTTTACTTCCTGGCCAGTATGGCACCCTTGGTCACCATGCTTTCACCTTAGGGGGAATATATTCACTCGTCTGGAACCTCTGGTTATAACAGTGTATCCTCAAAACAAAACTTTTTTTTTTCCAAAATTTTTCTCCATCTTTTACGTCATTTCTCGATTTCAACTACAGACACTTGGACGATTTATAAATGTTGCGGTTCTCAGAGTATACCTATTGTTCACAAGACCAAAGAGAGCCTAAATTTTCGTTTTTATAGCTTTAATTTCGAAACTAGTGGGAGAACCCCCTTTTCCCATGATCTTTCACAATTGCCTTGATATGTAGCAAAAAATTGCATTTTAAGTCTTTTATTTGGAAAAAATGTCAAAGGAAACAAGCTTATCCAGCCCTTATCACTTAACTTGCTTAAAAGCAACTTAAATGAATTTTTTTGGGACTTCAATTACAAACGAGTTTTGATAGGATCCCCTCCCTCCCTAGTTTATATCGTGATGATAGCTTTAAGAGGAGGTTTTTTGGAGGAGCTCACGAATCTTCCATCCCTTTCTAAAATATGTATAAACATAATTAAAAATCGAATTTTAAGTGCCTCAAAGGCAAAATATTTCCAGGAAGGAAGGATTCTAAGCACCTTTACACTTCCTTTAATGTAAGCAAACATTACCTAAAAGTGCATTTTTAGGCTGGACAGCTGAAGAGTTAGAAGGGCACCCCTCCTCTTCTAACTTCTCAATGTATAATGACAGAATATTTTGGTTTCTAAGCTTTATTTTCAAAAAGTATTTTTGGGGCATCGCCCGAAACCTGACTTTTCTCCGTACATCATCAAAAATAGACAAAATGTGTTTTTAGTTTCCGAATTTTCAAAAATTACTCGGAAATTTAAATTTTGAAACATTTTCGAGGGAGATTCCTAAATCCAACCTCTCACCTAATGTCCCGATACCCCGAAAATTGAGTTTTTAAGACTTCATTTTAATAAAGTTTCTGGGGAGTTATCAGGGCTCAATTTTCCAATAGGCAGAGTAGGCAGCTGCCTAGGGCGGCAAACTTTTCAGGGGGCTTCAAATTTGCTATTATAATACACATTTTTTGAATTAAATTGTTATTCTTGTTCTTGAAAGTGAAATATTAGCATTCTTTCATTTTCCACAGAGACAATTTTTTCTTGTCATTCAATAATGATTACTTTCCCACATCTTATGAAAGTCAAATGTTTTTCTATCATGGTATTTGCCGAATCGTCAGCAAAATTTGCCGTACGAAAAATTTTATGGGAGATCACTGTGATCATTTATTTCAACGGGGCGCCTCAGAATGTGAAACGCCATCATTTCTTCATAAGTTTGACAGTTTGAATCTGGGGAACACTTTTTTACGTGTTTTTGAGTCAAGGATATTTTGTTTCTTTGGGCGGGGGGGGGGGGGCGGCAGATTTCAAATTTGCCTAGGGGCAGCATGGAGCTAAATTCAGCCCTTGGGAGTTTGTTCAAAAATTTTGGATGGCCCCTCCCAAAACAATCGGCTGGATCCGCCACTGGTCACCTTCCCAAAACATAATAGCAAACGCCTCCTCTTTACTACTATATGGCGCTCGATGAGAAGAGGCTTATTCATGAGAACCGATTCAAAGATTCTATAGAGACGAGTCGCAAACATACGATAACACGAGAGGAAAACTGCGGACTGTTTAGAAAGAACACACTGCTTAACATTTTCTGTACATCGTTCCCTATGGCTTTTGATGAGAAGCGACTTTTCCATGAGAACCACTTCAAAGATTCTATAGAGACGGGTCGTTTGCAGAAACACACGACGATACCAATGGAAAACTGCGGCCTGTTAAAACATGCTACTCAAAATTTCCTGTTTATCATTCTCAGATAAATCGTTTCTGCACATGCCTACTAGTTTAGCAGACTTTCTTTTCAAATCCATAGAACGGAACCTAAGAATTTGGCAAAAACGTTCAATTAATTCAGTGGTGTCCAACCTTTTCCAAAACCGAGAGCCAAAACTCATACTCAAGATGATTTTCGCGGAGCGGATCAGAACACTTATAAAATTAAAATATTTTGAAATCTTTATCTATAGATAAGAAGAGAAAACGCGGAAAAGGATAAAAAAGTTACAATGCAATATCTGATTTTATCATTACTACATGCATATTTTATTTTTATGAAATTTCCATCTGTTTTTTAGAAACAAATTTTTAACTATTTATCTTCAAATTTGCAGCAATCACCAGTAATCCCAAATAAAGTCTATCTGCTCATTTGGAAGGTTCCAGAATATACAATTTTTTCGATTCGTAACATTGAACGTAACAACTGGCCACATAGATCATCTTCACGGGTCGTAGGTTAAGTTCCAGTGTGTTAATTCATTTATTACTTTAAATCTCATTTTTCAGTCCAAGTAAAATAAAATCTGAAGCTCTGTAAACTATGTCGGTTCAAATTTTCCCTTTCTTGTTTTTTTTTTCTCCTCTGGGGAGACGCACGGCTTGCCTGACCTATCAGATTCGGATCCATAGCCCAGACTATGTGGCAGTCCTGCTTTTACTGTACCTTAGTGGGCACTATAACCTTAGAACTGAGATTCTGCACCAGGGATGAGATGAACCGGCTTCGTGCTGCAGAAAAATTTCCTCGATAGAAAAAAAGTTGTCTACTCGCAGACCATTAAAAACTTCTAAAAAGAAAAAAAAAAAGTTGTGCGCACCGGTGAGTTTTTTATATTTTTTTAATAAACAAAACTTGGAATTTAGGAACTATCACTAAAATATTTAAATGCAAAGCAAAGAAAAGTAATTGTTTTAACAACTATACATAAGGTAAGTAAAGAAGATTTGGGATAAAGCATACAAAATTTGAAAATTAATCGCAAACACCGTGTACAAATGTCGTATTGAATATTAGTTCTATGTTGCATTCAGTGGCGCACACAGGAATTTTGCAAGGGGAGGGTCCAAGGTCAAAAGCCTCATCGTTATATATCCCAATACGTCGTCAAACATATCGACTTGATTTTGTCGATTCCCGAGAACGAAGAACAGTAAAAAATAGACTATTGAATTAATAACTAGCATTATTTAATGAAATATATGTACTTAAATAAAAAACCTGAAAGCAAAATAATTTACTCTTTTACTTTTCTAATAATGAAAAAAAATGGATTCAAGTTCATAGAATCTCATTTTACTCTGTAATTACAAAACTAAAAACACGGCTAATACAGCGTATTCATTTATAATCACCATTCTGCTTCTTATTAGGTAAAATGTAAAATATTTTTACAAATCTTTTAACACGAGGATTTTAATTTTTCACCTATTAGAACTGAAATTATTCCTTTGTTTGAAATTATTCGACGTACAAAATACATAGAACCGTATTCAATCGGAAAAAAATGCAAGACCTACGCGAGGGAGGAGTCCGGACCCCCTGGACTCCTCCCTTGTTTGCGACACTGGTTGCATTATTCCCCTTCTTGCAGGAACAAAAAAAAAAAAAAAAAAAAAAAAAAAATCACAAGTTCGCAAACTTTTTTGAAAAGGTTTTGCCGGATCGTGTGTAGAAAAAGGCTGAGAAATACTGCATTAGAAGCTCATAAGTTGTTACTTTCATACATTTTTTTTTTTACATTAACAGAAACCTAAAACACCTTGGAGGTCTATCTTCACTTCCCTCCCCATGTGGGCTGTCGTTGTTGCTCACTTTGGACACAACTTTGGTTTTCTGATCTTACTAACGGAGTTACCAAGTTATCTTAGCAGTATTCTTCACTTCGATATTAAGTCGGTAAGTGCCCGTCTATCACTTAATCGTATCTTATAAGAGAACTTCACGTGCAGTGGTTCTCCAAGTAAAACTTAACGGTTGCCCCTTTCTTGTGTCAATTCCTTAATTTCATGTTTCTTGGGAAATTGAAAAAAAAAAAAAAAAGTTCAAACCTATACGTATAAGGAGTAAATGACCTCAATGAGTAAATGACAATCAGTGAATTAACGATTGACTTCAAGAGGACGTGTTAATTTAATTGAATTTTATACAGCCAATGAAACATTTACGATGAATATTCACTTCCTCTGTCGCAATCGGAAAGAAGCATTAGTAAGATTTCCTGCCTGTAGCAGCGAAGACAGAATCTTTGATCGGACCTTTATGTGTGCATTATTGATTTTAAATAATGCAATTAACCTGCTCCTCCTACCCCTGCTTACATTTTTGGTTAACATTTTTATCAGCATTACTTATTTTTACCCAGAAAATTGTGGTTTGGTTTTACGCTATGTGACGTAAACCAAAATGTCAAATATCATAGCAATATTTTTTGTGGGTGTGTGCATATGGGCACTAACCAAAAAGCTAACAACCTAATTTGTTTTAAAATAAATTATTTTTATAAGTTTTTCTTAACAGGACGGCACGCTTTCTGCTTTACCCTACATTGTGCAAGCATTGAGTGCCTGGTTGGCATCTTACATTGCTGACAAACTTAGAACATCTGGAAGACTTAGCATAACAACTATACGGAAATTAAGCAATTCAGTGGGTAAGTTTCATGACTTCTGCATATGAGACAATAGTTGATCTCGTCTGCCTTTCTAAAAAAAAGTTGCTAGGGCAGGTTCTATTACGGACCACAAATACAATAAATCTCCTTAAATTTTGTGACTACTATGGTCTTCTATCATTACGTAATTGCCTTTTACCTTGTACTCGTTTTCTAAAAAAAACCTTACTTAATCCAGTCAGTGTTTCCAACAGAAAAAAAAATTGCAATGACAGGTCAGACCGTAAATACATAAAATTCCGTAAATCATGTTACTGCGCTGATCTTCTATCATTATGTGATTGCTATAATCTTCTGCACTTACATGTTGCTTTGATCTTCTACCTTGTACAACTTCTAGTACTAAAACTCTTAAACTAGTTTGTCTTTCTAACAGACAAATGTTGCAGCGACTGGTTGGATTTCGGACCACAAATACTGATCGGAAATAAAATCTGAAAGAAGGAAATGCAATTTTTTTGGCGTTTCTTTCGACTTTAAGCTATCGGTCCCTCAGTGACCCTCAGATTCACTTCAGATCATTCTTTGGCTATTAAATTAAATTTGTATTTGAAGTCATACACTTTTGGAAAAATATTGAGTCGATTTTCTGTTGTTACCTACAAAATATATGTCTCTATGGAGTCCTCGGCATGGAAAGTAACTTTATTATCACTTTTCCAGGCTTATTTGGACCAGCTGCCTGTCTTCTGGGAGTGACTGTGATTGGCTGTCGCCCAAACGTAACAATTACCCTCTTTTCAGTTGCATTAGCTTTGAACGGATTTATCTACTCAGGATTCAACATCACCCATGTTGATATGAGTCCAGTGTTTGCAGGTAAGTTTAAATCCTTCAACTGGAAAAGCTTTAGACTTAGCAAATTAACTTTGCAAAAAGCAACTACAGTAAGTTAAAAGCACAGAATATGCGGCAGCTTTTGTTTTTTGTCACTTTAATCAAAATATAATGTCTTCAAATCAGTAAAACTTACTTTAAAATATTCACTTCTTAAGTTCATAGTGATTGATATTTGTGCATTTCTTTACATTTTACAGCAGTTTCGAAAAATTCTTTGTACACTGCTGGCCACACGAAATGTTGTACGAAGATCAAACGATTAAAATTACAGCCTCTTGTAAGGTGTGACTGATGACAAAATCAGTAGTTAGTGTAGCCGCCGTCATTGGATATAACCAGTGCGAGGCCCGACAAGAGGACATGTGTCAGCTTAGTCGGAAACTTGGTGCCCGGGTCTTGGGGGGGGGGGAGCCGGCGACCCTGACACAAAAAAAATAAGAAAAGAAAGAAAAAAAAGAAAGGAAGAAACAAAAAGGGGGGGGGCTCCGAATAAGAGAAAACGTAAAGATTAAGTGAAGTTTACTCTATTGGTATTTACTCTTGTGGCACTTAAAATAGTTATAATTGTTTTCTAGTAAGTAGTTTTAACCATTCCCTCCCCCCCCCCTTTTTTCTTCTTTTCCCTCAATTCTTTTACTTTTTTTTTTTCCTCTTTTGGGGGCGGGAGGGACCCGGCGACATAACCTGACAAGGGGCCCGCCTTAGCTCTCTGCTACCCTAACCACTGTCACATGTACCCTTTAGGTATAGCAGTCCTTGAGACTTATCCACATATTACCAAAGCTGATCTGCTGCAGCAGCGGTTGGTGTATCACGAGTCATTCGTTGTCATACAAGACTACACGTGACATGTCGTCGCACATTAATCCGTTGGAAAATGGCTGATGGCGAGCACTGAATGCATGGGAGGACCATAGGCTCCTACACCTCATATATGTAGCGATGGCTGTTCAATGTATCGGCAATGCGTACTAGAGAGGTGCGGCAGTGAAATTGAATCCCACCCCAAACCATCATGATACCGAGTGCAGTACCAGTGTGGCGAAGCACACAGCAACAGTTTAGCAGCTTCGCACCTCGGTGTCACCAAACTCGAATCCAACCATCGTAATGTTGCAGTAGTAAGTAGATTCGTCAGTAAACAATGTCGCTCCATTCCGTTGTAAATGTCCACCGAGCATCGTCCCATTGAGGGACGTTGCTGCAAACGGCATCGAATGGTTGGGGGACACCGAATGATGGTAACAGACTGAATCAGTTGTGCTATGGTTCGTGATGTGGCTCGCAATCCATCATTGTCATGCGCACAATCTGCCTGACATCACGGGCGGTGGTACAACGAGGTGGGTGCTATCGGCCATGTCGCGGTCCGTTATTCCCTCCTGTATCCAACAATTACAGATCCGCATCACAGTTGCTTGGTTTCGCCCAACCCGTTGACCGATTTCTCTGAATGACAATCCGCAATCACTATAGGCTGCTATTCCTCCTTGGTTGAATTTAGAAACATGGTCAGAAGACGCTCGACGTGTTCTACGAGACATAGGTAAACAGCTTACTGAAAAAAAAAAATAATAATAATAATTATAATTTGAATTTTGACATTTTGAATTGAAATTATGTTTTTCACAATCAGAAGTGTGCGCGTGTGTGTATGTGTATGTAGGCATGTGTCTGCAGGCACGTGCATGTGTATGTTTGTGTAGGCGGGTGTCTAGGCCTGAGTATGTGTGTATGTAAGCGCGCGCGTGTGTTTAAGCTTCTGTGTATGTGTAGATTATGCACCGAACCTAGAGACGGAGCTCAATGGTAGAGCAGCATCAGGAGGAGACGGCCGCGGTCGAGTCTCTCCAAAAATTAAAATACGCACGGACAAATGGATGTCTAAAACGGTCAAGTGAGAACAATAGGCAATTCGTAACTGCTTAAAAAACGCACGAAAAATCAACTGCCGTATTTCAAATTAGAAATCTGTTCCCTAATATAGCACTTACAGGTGGCGCTACGGTCACCCATAATGTGCTTCGGCACTGCAATGCTAATAATTTGCATATTTCTTTGCCGCAAACGCATATGTCGTAAATTGCTCAGTTTTCATGCTTTCTTCAGGTGTAGCATTTTGTGTTGCCAACAGTGTATTTTCTCAATCATATAACAATATTGAATTACTTTTGCATAATCATATAGTTTTCTATTTTTAACGCAGGCACATTGTTTGGAATCACAAACGCTATCTCAAATTTGTGTGGAATTATTGGACCAGCAATTGTTGGGGCTTTTACAAAAAGTGGGGTGAGTGTTATAAATTTTTATACATTATCACTAATTACACATTATTATCTTTTTGGCGAAGAATATTCGCAATAGAACTACGGTGGCCATAACATGGTCGACGTAAGTTTACAGTGTAAATTTGATACTCATTCTATCTTAATTTTTTTTATAGGCTACAATAACTAACTGGAACAGTGTGTTTTATATCACAGCTGGTGTGTATGTAGTGACCGCAACATTTTATGCCGCATTTGCTTCAGCAGAACTGCAGTCCTGGGCATTCGGGTCAGAAGGCAGCGAAACCAAAGATGCTAAACTAAAGGACATTATCATCCAACCCCAGTATGGCGAATATAAAGCGCCAAATAGCACTGAAGAATTTTCTCCTGTAAGGAAAAAGAGCCTGCCTCCAGTAAAGGTAGCAGGTTAACAAGATGATAATTCGTTAACGGGAAATCATCTTTGAAAAGCGCGATATGCTGACACTGAAACAGCAATTAAGTTCAGTTTGAAGATTTCTGCTACTTGATGGAATAGTTGAAACTTCTTCAACTAATGAGTGTAGCTGAGGAAACGTGCTGGTTTTTAAAATTGAAAAATGTCATCTGGTACTATCAATATAGAACTTGCAATATGTAATTCCAATTCAAGATTTTTTAACAAATTTCTTTCATGAAACATTCAAAGTTGATTATTGATTTATATTAAGCAAAAATATCTGCTGAAAAGACTCAGAGGTCATAGTATTTTCATTAACTTGAGAGAAAAACTTAAAATTTATCGTAGACACATATACATTTTATACGATTTGAAGTTCGTTTTAACAGATTTGGTAAGTTTGCTGTCAATGTTAACACTTTGAGACTTCAGTGACTTCTACAATTGGCTGAATATAACTAGGCTGTTAATAATAAAGGCTGTACGGACTCAAACGAAGCCACTATGTCTCAAAGAGTTACCCTCTCGGGACCGAATAATCAAAAAATAACATACATGTATATAAATATATATTTTGCATTTTATGGGTATAAAATGTCACTTAAAATTATGTGTAAAATAAACTTTACTTCACACGAGGCTCAGCGTTTTAGGAAATCTATTTTGTTTGTTGCTAATTTCAAATCATATTTATATCATCTGTATATATAAAGTAGCTTGTCCGGAATGACAATCAACGCACAGCCAAACCTATGGAAGCTAGAAAACTGAAATTTGGAACATAGGTCAATTTTATAACGTAAGCGCGTGCTAAGAAAGGATTTTTCGAAATTTCGATTTTAAGGGGGTGAAACGGGATTGGGAATGTTCTGCACTCATATGCAAAATTCTCAAGAACGGGCTCGAGTTCAGGGTCGAACCAGGTATTTAAAAATTCGAAATTTTACGAGGGTTACGAATAATTCATCCTCATCAACGTAGGATGCTAATTAACGGATATATCAATTAAAAACTCAATTTTATATTCACTTGAACATACGTCTATGCCAAAAAATGGTCCGATTTTTTCGGTTTTTGTACCGTTGGAAAGCCCGTAAAAAATAATCATTTCGAAAATTTCCGCAAGGATGAAAATATCCGCGGACATCGAAAAATGACTAGAAAAAAAGTTATAAGCGCTTGAAGTAAAAATTAATTTATTTCACAAAGAAATTTCTTCCTCCATTTTTTGCGCGAGATTAATTTTAGTTTGTAGAAAAGCTGATCAATATTATTTGTTGCCATTTCTTGCTTGAGTATAGCAAAGTAAAATTTCTTGCAATTGGTTTTTAACGCATTGGGGCTTTACCTGTAGCAGAGCATTTAAAATATATTCCCTTTTAATTAGGTTTTTGCAAGGCGATGTTTTCATGTACGATTTTAATGGATGCGTAGTCTTTAAAAAAATCTGACTCTTACTGGTTTTGTTTACGTTATTTTAAAGGGTGAATGATATATTCTGCTTTAATGGCGATACTGAGGAATATTTCTCTTATTTGAAAGGTGTTTTTTTATGCTCTTAGATACATTGTGATGAAAATTTTCGAAATTATACCAGATGAGGATTTTAAAGAGCTCTCTTTGAAAACTGTTACCTTTATTATATGGGAGACACGTTTTTTTTTCCGTTATAGGTACTTTACGGCACATTATCAATCTTGGCGATTGTTTTTGTTTAGCTTGCGGCAACAAATATTGACAGCTCAACTTTTTGCTACTGAAGTGAAGTGAAGCGCTACTGAAGTGAAGTGAAGTGAAGCGCTACATGTTGTCATTGCGGTACGAATTACGTGTAGATAATCCTGAGAATTTTTACCATTTTCTTTTACCTTCTTGTACTGCCCAAAAAAAAGTTTGAATAAATGTGTCACTTTTGTGTAACTTCGTTTTCTTCATGAACGTAACACGCCAACCTGCCGTAAGCTTATTGTTAGCATGTTTAATTATACCTATACGTAGAAACTATTTATTTGGCGAAACCATACATTATTTTGTCACTGTGCTTTTTTTTTCCTTGAACAAAAAACAAGGATTGAAACAAAACTAATAAAATTAAATGTAATTAAAGTAAAAAAGTCCGCCGAATGAAAAAGACTAAATGATCCATTAACATGTAAAGTTATTTGCTAAATGATTAAATCGAGTCATAAATAAAAGCAAACGTTCCATTAAAATCGAAATTAGAAAAGATGGAGCTGACAAGACGACGATGTAAGCATATTTTTCAAATTTTCTTACATTTTACGGGGTACGGGATACAAGATTTCAATTTCGTAGTAGATGCACTGTGTTTTTTAATTACGTTGTGTTTCTGCTGGGTAATTTTCGTTTAAACATTTTCGTTAAAACATTGGATCGCTAATCGGTCGGAGCTTGCTAATTGGGTGGGTTACTGTAGCGCGGTCAGTTGACGAGTTTGGCGATAAGCAATAGAGGTGCGGGATTTTTTTACAATTTAAAAGCTACTGTTAATGTAATTTTGGTACATATTTGGTTTATTTGGCTAAAAATTAAAAATGCAAATAATTGTTTTCAGCTATTTAAAGGCTTTTTACGCATTTTAATAAAATAAATTGGTTATTTTACATCAGAGGGGGGAGGGGGATTCCTTTTAATCATGGAACTTTGCTTCTTTGATCATGTTGCTAATCGATCGGAGTTTGCATCACTCGCTAATCAGTTGGGTTACGGCAGCGGGGTCACTTGGCAAGTTTGGCGATAAACATAGATTTGAGGAATTTTTTACTTTTGAAAGCTACTGTTAATGTAATTTGACGCCTTTTTCGTTTATTTGGCGAAACTTTTTTAATTGCAATATATATATATATATATATATATATATATATATATATATATATATATATATCCGCTTCACTCGCAAAAATGCTGCGTTCCGGTACGCGGTCGTTTGGCGATAACAATAGTTGGGAAATTATTTTAAGTTTTAAAGCAACTGTAAATGTGATTCAATGTTTTGGCGAATTGTTTTGAATTCCAAAGAAACCTTTGTTTTTAACCGAAGGAAATACGACTTTTTTTTTTTCAGACGACGATTTTCGAATGTTCCACGGGATTTTTTTTTTCTTTTTTCGTTTGATAGATGGGATGGCTAATCAATCGGAGTTTGTTTCGCTCACTAAGAGCTGGGTAACGGTAGCGTGGTCGCTTGCCGAGTTTGGCAGCAAACAATAGAGTTGCGGAATTATTTTACATTTGAAAGATACTATTTGATGTCGTTTTTGGTTATTTGTTGAAACATTTCAAATTGCAGATAAAAAGCGCTTCATTCGCTAAAGAGCAGGGTTATGTTAGCGTAGAACCTTGGCACGTTAAGCGATGAACTACGATTATTTTGAGTTTTAAAGCTTCTGTAAATCTTTTAAAATGTTTTGGCAAACTGTTTGAAATTCCAAAAAGACTTTAAAATTTTTTTTTGAAAAATGATTATTTTAAAAAGGGGGGGGGGGGGGCTTGGATTTTTTTTACTCAACGGAATTTCTTCAAATTCTTAGCACGGGCATCGCCGGGCGGGTACTGCTATGTAAAGATAAAAGAATAAGAAAAAATTTAGTAACCTTCGGGGAAAAAGGGTGATTAAGCATTTCAAATAGTGAGTTATAGTATTTATTGGTTGGTAATAGGCATTCGCGACGCCATTTAAAGACAATTTCTCTGAAGCTACTGACATTTTACATATTTTTGTAGTCATTTTAAGGCTTTATTCATTTGCGTTAGTTGCTTTACATAAATGAATTTTGAGGACTTGGGGTGGTTGTAATTAAAGTACGATTTCAAAAAACTCTAATTTATAAAATTATTGGGCAGAATGACTTGATATTTACCGACACACTCTGATAGCCGCGAAATAGTATTTGACGAAAAAGGAAAAGTTCCACGGTTTGCCAATAGATGGCGCTCACACTGTCACCATTGCCGCAGGATTGCTATTGTGGAGGTATGCTGAGGCTGATTCCGTTGACATGTGACGTGAACACGTCACACATAGCATCCAGTGGCGGATTCACAGGTTAGGAGCCCTGTGGCAATGCATTTTTGACGTTTTCTTTGTCAAACACAGATTACAGAGCTAAGACCTTTATCATTTTCCCCTTCGAATTCTCTTCGGAACATCGGAACAAATATGGTCGCGGTGGCCATAGGCGGATTTAGGACTGAGTTCTGGGGGGGCAGGATATTTTTTTTGGAGCAATATTTTTAATTGTCCTCCCCCCCCCCCTCTCCCATGTTTCTGCCTGTTTTCTGTGATGCATAAGGCCATTCTTTACTTTTTTATGCGTCGTTTTCATTACTGGGTGTAATCATGCTGTCCTTTTTGAATTGACCTTAAAAGAGAAGGGGCTGGTATTAAAAGAGTGACTCAGGGCTCCTTTTTAAGTAGGATATAGAATATCTCCAATTTTAGGGGGCCTGGGTGTTACTCCCCCGGAGAAAATTATATAAAATGGATATAAAATTTTGCATTTTGAAGTCTTATAAGGGTTAATTCGAAATAATAGGCAATTTTTTTTTTAAAGTTTTACGCTTTAAAAGTGCTTTGTGGTGCAAGTTATAAAAGAAATGGTGCACAGATTTAGAGAATAGGTATCAAGAGAGTAACATACTACCCATTTGAACAATTCTTAATTTATACACTTGATAAGAAATAAAATTGAAGCACACTTTGCATAGGAGTTTCAAAGACTTGTCTAATTATTTTCAAGGTTTGGTTGGTTAGATTGGGTTTTTGGCTCAAAAGCCCTAGTAGGCTATACTGCGCCAATTCTTTTCAGGGATTTTAGAACCTATCAATAATTTGCACTTTCCAGTCTCTGAAATTGAGTAGTAGATTATACAGTTGTACATTATTGTTCAAACTTTGTAAGAAACTGCTGTTTTAAGTTTAAAAGAAAAAATAAGCTTTAATTTCTCATTACAACTTTTTTTAAATTATGAGTAGTGCAGAAAACGAAAACAAATAGGGGTAGTGTATCATTTCCCCCCCGGGCTAAACAGATTAACAATATGCAGTTAAAAGTAAGATAAAAGCAATCAATACAAATTTTTTATCAAAATTCTGCATTCGGGATTAAATAAATAACAAGATATGAAGCATGTGAGTCACAAAAATTTATTTCAAGTAATATGTTACAAATGCAAGAACCATGATTTTTACATTTGTGATGCAGGATTGTAGCAAGGAGCTGAATTTGACACATTTTAGCATTCCTCCCCCTACAATTTGTTAGAAATTTTAAAATTTAAGGTTTGTAGCCACACATTTCCAAATATTCAAAGTTTTCAAGTAGTACTTGAAAATGAAATTAGTTTTTCAAGCACTTTCCATTTTTTAAGGAACAAATCACAATTTTTTGGGAGTTAATGGCCCACTTCTAAGCAGGGGCCCTAAGTTATAGCTTGTTTATCTTATAGGCAAATCAGGCCCTGCATGTAATTCACTCTTACCTGCAGATTTTTGTTTGATTTTTTGTAATTTTAACGAAAATTCGTCAGTTTTTACAGTTAAAGGATTTTCACGATTTTACCAATCTGTGTAACAAGGTTTTTTTTCAGCAAATTTTTCCAAAACTTTTGATGACTGAATTACTCCGATTTCAATAACGAAAATAAGTGTCTCATTTAGACTTAGATGATTATGACTTACCTTAATTTTTAAATAGTGTTTAGAAAGTAAGGAAAATGTTACTTTCAATCTAAGTAAAAAGATTCAATTAATCAGAACGTTCAGATAACTGAAATTTATTCAGTTTGCGATAGTATTTACTTTTATTTCTCAAAAAAAAAAAAAAAAAAAAGACATGCCGAAAATTTTCCTAGTGCATGAAGTACAGTTCTAACTATTAGTTTCATATATACAAATATTTTCCTTTAAAAAATAAAGAAAACAGTTATAAAAAACATTTCATCAGGTAATAATGCGATCTTACAAGAATTGTGTAAAACTTTCGTGCCGGAAAATACTATATCTCCCTCAATTTTTTCTTTTATTCAGACGTTTTCCTTACAATGTATGATTCTGGAAAATCAGAAATTTAGTTTTGAACTGCTAGGAATTGAGATTCCTATTTTTCCCCCTAAAAAATTAACGCATTGTTTACAGTGATTTTACGATCTGTTTGTTCAATGGTTGGACAATTTTTCCAGTTTTGTGTTTCATTGTTACAAACATTCGTTGAGTATGGTGTTAACTGTTACATTTGATAGTAATTTGCTGTACAAAAACCTTTTAGCTATGTACTTCTTTTGCAATAGCATACATTTCAAATCAGCCAATTTCATTTGAACGTGTGAATCAAGAAGGTTCTTCAAAATCTTTCGTCTGTAACAAACCCAAAACATCTAGTTTTTGTAATCACGCAAATTGAAAAACATTCTGAAAAGAAAGAAAACAAATCGAAACGAGTAGATCGTTCTGTTAGCACCCTAGTGACAGCTGTAATGTTCGTTTTTTTCTTTTTCCCCTTCAGAAAAGGACATTTGCTATTCTCTTCATTTTCATTGAACTATTCAAAGAAAAAATCTTGATTTTATTTTATTAGATTTTGGAAGATAAGTTGTTACTATATAAACTCCTCCCAAAACTGGGGGGCATTGCCCACTTTGCCCCCCCCCCTATAAATCCACCCATGCTCTTCTAAACTATTCAGAAACGAAAAAATGTTTTTTTTTTTTTTTAATTTTTTAAACATGTGTTGTTACTACATAAAGTCCTCCCAAAACTGGGGGGGGGGGGGCATTGCCCCCCATAAATCCGACCATGGCGGTGGCCTGGAGCCTCTCGCAATTGCTACATATGCGACATGGAAAACCGCCACTGACAATATCAGCAGCTCCGATTTGCTGTGGGAAGTGCTGTTATACACTCCCAATTAGGTCGTCGTAAACACGTAACTTGATCTTATCTGCATTAAAGAAGACTTATTCTTCATTCTTGGAATCAGTTATTTCTTATTGCCGAAGAACATTATCCACCGTTAAAGAGTCCCCCCGTTAGGTTATTTTCAGATATTCACCTTGACAGCGCTATCTATTGTCACAGTTGCGGGAAAAAGCCCAAAAAGTAACATTTTAAACCCCGTGTGTGATTACAGGAAAAGCCTCAAAATAAAAACAAGAATTTTAACTGTTCATATTCGAGAAAAAAAAAAAAAAAAAGACAACAGATCTTTCACCTCAATGATTTTTTTTCACGCTATACATTTTAACATAGACCGAGCTATGGCAACCCTTTTGGTGCTCACAAACCAAACTCACATACCAACCAAAATAGATTGGTGGGTATCCTAGCAACGGCGGGCGTTGATCGTAGCAGGCGACGTCTTCCATATCATGGATTTCTAAAAGAAATCATGTTTGCCAAGCACTAAGTTTTAATTTCTTATTCATAATACCAAGTGCAAGAAAAATGGTTCACTATTGCTGTGCATTTTCTTGCAAAGAAAAATGTGTAAAAGAATTAGCTGTAACCAGGGCCGGATTTAGCTTTTGAACTGCTCCGTGCTAAGGTGAAAAACTGCGCCCCTATTGACCTTTGTCCCCCTCCCCCCCCCCCAAAATACATGGAGATAGTATTTTTACATTTTTTAACAACTATGCAAAAAATAGTATGCGGTAACTGAATAATTAAATGTAAATATTTATCATAATTTTGACTGAAAATGTTTCGTTTCGAAAAACGATTAACAGAAGTTAGGTAAAGAGGATTTTAAAAAAAAATATTTAGAAAAATTTTTTTTTGTGAATATTTCAACTATTCAAAAACTGTTAAAGCGTTACCAAGTTAATATTCATCATATAGCTTAATCTGATAAAGGACAAAAATCAGGTGAATTGCTTAATATATGCAGAAAAAAAAAAACTAGCAATATCACTCATAAGAGCAATTATTCTTACGGAAATAGGGAGTTCGGAGATTCTTTCCCGGAATTTTTTTTAATTCGTTCCATAAACGCAATTTTAGCCGATCTTTGGGGTGCAATGATATTAGGAAACTCCCCCGGAAATGTTTAGAAATTGAAGCATTAAAATGCGGTTGTATGCCATATCATTTATGATTGTCTCAGAAATGGAGTCAGGTACTTTCCCACAAAACTCTTAGAAATTTGAAGTTTCAAAAATGTAATTTTAGATTAGCATTGATGATGTTAGGAAAAGGGGCTCGGAAACTGTTCCCTGGAACTTTTCGTAGTTGAAGTCCTGAACGCAAAATTTTAGACGATTCGAAATTTCAGTTCGAAAAACGAAATTTTTATTGAGAGGGCTATCCCGGAAAAATCCAAAATTGAAGGCCTAAAAACGCTTTTGTGGGCCATCTTTGACAACGTTAGGTAAAGGGATGAGATTTGGGGATCCTCTCCCAGGAAATTTCAGCTCGAAAAACCCAATTTTAGACGGGTTTTGTTTATGCCAGTATGATGGGGCTAGAGGAGCTTCTCTAAGACTTTTTTGAAATTGAAATTATATTTGAAAAAAATTTAGACGTTCTTGAATGACTTCAAGGGCGCATAGAATAGAGAGGAACCCTGGGCCCTCTCAAATTTCTTTTTAAAAATTTAAATAAGGGTAGTTATTGTCATTTGGTTTAAGTTTACACACAAAAAATTTCCATGTTTGTATCTCCAAAAAATAAATAAATGATGATGATAATAATACTTTAGATGGCACCAGGCAGTGGTACAACCTGACGGGTCAGGGGTCCGCGCCTCTTACTCAAGAGAAGAAAAGAACGTGTATTTGGAAAACGAAGTTACTAAGAAAAAACAAATAATGTTGTGGGGAAAATCTTCCTTATTTCAAAAAGAAATCTTTGAACCAAAAACTTTCAACAGGCACAATTTATTGGGCAGCAAACAACGCTCCCCTCTCGTTCTTTTTTTTTTTTTCTAGTCTGCCTGA